>NW_027369277.1:0-43819 GCF_046119375.1 Phyllobates terribilis
ACTAGTTGTAGTTCTTGGACTAATTCATTGTTAGCTATGTTGCAACAACTATCTCCATCTATGGTTAAGTCACACACCTTATCTTTAACTAGACACTTACTAGGATACAAGCCTTCTATTATGTTATCTTCCACAAGTTTAGTTTGGACCTTAAGGGATTTCTTGCAACTAAGGCTTGCACCTTGTTCATACTCTAGCTCTTCATTATGCACTAGTTCATTCTCATGCTCATCAATATGGTTAAGGTCATTGTTAATTTCATGAATAAGTTCAGAATCAAGTTGTCCTAATGCATTGATTATCATGTCTCCCTTGTTAGGATAATCTTTCTCACAGTGACCCCTACCTTGACACTTAAGGCATTCTATGTTACTAGTCCGAGTGTTCATAGAGTGAGAAGTATGAGAGGTTTTATAAGTACTCCCTTGGTTGCTTAAGGATGAAACTTGGAGCTTAGGCAACTGGTAGGAATGTTCCTTGTATGGATCTCTTCGAGCTATGACTTCCTTGGGCTTGTTTTGGTTAGCTCTTCCTACCTTTCCTTCCCATGTATTGTTGTTGGAGTTGTTTGGCTTACTCCCTTGGAATGCTCTTGCCTTGAGCTTTCTCTCCACCTTGATGGCATTGTGAAGAAGTTCTCTACTTGTGGTGTAGGGATACATGCTCACTTCCATGGAAATGTATGGATTCAATATCCTTAGGTACCTAGCGATGGTAGCCTCATCATCTTCACTCACATTGGCCTTGATCATGGCCATGTGCATGGCATTGTACACTTCCTCCACACTCATGCTTCCTTGCTTCAAATTCTCCAATCTTTTCCTCATTTCTCTTGCATAAAGGTGAGGTATAAACCTTGCCCTCATGACATCCTTCATATCCTTCCATGTAGTGATGGATGGTTGAGATTTGATCCTCCTCTCTTGGATTAGGTTGTGCCACCACTTCTTTGCAAACTCTTGGAGCCCAAAGGTAGCTAGTTACAACTTCTTCATCTCTTGAAAGTTGTGGCATGCCCAAATTTGCTCCATCTTCCTCTCCCATCTCATGTATGAGGTTGGATCACACTTCCCTCAAAAGCTTGGGATTTTGAACTTCACCTTGCCTAGGCCATCTTCCTCTCTTTGTCTAGGTTCTTGCCCTTATTCTTTGAACCTTGGTCTTCTTCCTCTTCCTCCTTGCCTCATGTACCTATCCTCCTGAAACTCATCAACATCATCATCACTATACCTATTCAAATCAGGAGAGTTAGGGTTAGAAAACTCCCTTGGATAGTTCATTGGTGGAGGTCTAGGCAATGGTGAGACAATGGGTCTAGTGGCTACTCTTATGGGATCCGGCCTTAGGTGATGTGATATGGATCCATGCCTCACATCTTGTCTTGGCAATGGTAGTTGAGTGTGTGGGTGTGACGTCCCTCCAACTTCAAATTGTGTCCCTAGAACTATAGGTGATGTTCTGGGCTTGTCTTGTTTGGATTGAATGGTGGCTATTCTACTAGAGAGGTCACCAATGACCTTCTTCAAGTCACTAAGAATGTTACCTAAATCAGGTTGATTAGTGATGCTAATGTCTGAATTATTCATGGGATTCACCTCTTCTTGGTGGGATTCATGATGTGAGCTAGACATGATCAAAGACAACAAACAATGAACATCATTAATGTTAGTCTAATAAGTTTGTGTTTGCGTGTGTTTGATTCACTCTAAACTCTTAAATGTTCTCTCAAACCTTGGGTATTTAATCATCTTATCAATGCAATGTGATACTAGTAACACTTGTTAGCTTGGTACACTAAGATGCTTAATCAACAAAGAGTTATAGCTAGCATAGACATGTAAGTGCACTTGTAAGAATATGATGTAGGAATGTGTTTATCTCAAAGGGACTTGAGAACGTTTACCACAGTTATGTGCATAAAGAAGCCCTTGAAATGCCTTGCTTTTTCCTTGGAAGTGTCCTTGAGAATTAGGCTAGGGTATGTGTTTAAACTTGGCTAAGTGTAGCCAAGTACAAGGCATAGGGGTGGGGTTAGGCTAGGTGTGAGGGGGCTCATGGAAATCCCCTCTCTCTTTCTTCTTTATGTGCTTTAGGAAACTTGGTCACATTGAAAATGTTGCACTTGTAGTACACAACAAAAGGTACAAGATTTAGTTAAAAAAGGCAAGCTAGCACGTTACCCGGGTAAGAAATGTGTGTTGCAACTCTTTTTTGGGCGTTTGTTTCAATAGGTTAATGAGATGGAATGGATGTGAGATTTCTTGATTCTTGTAGTGGGGGATTTTCTATGTGGAAGGCTCAGGTCACAATCCAAAGGGAACGACCCAATGTGGCTGCAAAGTCTTGTGAAAGGGCTAGGTCAACACATGTGAGAAGTAGGTGTGCAAAAATGGTGTTGAACACAACTTTGGGTGTTTGTTTCAATAAGTTAATGAGCTCGAATGGATGTGAGTTTTCTTGATTCTTGTAGTGGGGGGATTTCCTATGTGGAAGGCTCAGGTCACATCCTAAAAGTCACGACCTAATGGGGCTTGCAAAGTCTTGTGAATAGGCTAGGTCAACACATGTGGAAAGTAGAAAGTGACACTTTACCGCTTTGGGAAAGAACTTTGGCTTTAGTGTTTGGACAATCTACTCGTGCATTTTTGGTTGGTTTTTGTTGCCCTCAACAGATCAAATGTTGTTCTTCATGGGGCTCATAAGTGTTCTACAATTGGTTGTGTTTGGTTTGAGGTGTGAAGCTTCAAAGATGGGTTCTTGACCACTTTTGTGCTTGATTTCAAGCACCCGGTTAGGGTTTTGGCTTTGGTTCTCTCTTAGACACCTCCTCAACTTTGCTTGGTGATTCCTTAGGCCTCCTCAAACACTTAAAACTTTGGTTTCAGTTCCTGCAAACACTCAAAAGATTCATTAGACTTAGACCAACAAAAGGCACACAACAACAAGGTTTTTGCTAGTGTTTTGAGGCTGTTTTTTGTGTGAGTTTGCAAGTGTTGCAAAGCACTTTGTTTTTGTGTTTTTAAGGGTGAGAGATGGTTGAAAACTCAGCTGATCTCTGATACCACTTGATGTAGGGTTATCTCCCACAAGCTTGGATCTAGAGTGTTCAACCAACACACGCTAAGAACAAGTATTCTAAGTGTTGTTCAAACTTGAAAACAAGCAAGAACAAGAAGAAAGAAAGAGTTTTAAGGGAAGAAATGGATAAGTTCTTGAAGAGAGAACTTCTCTATCTATGTAAGGCACCTTGGACTTAACCTCAACACAATACAAGAAAAGAAAGATCAAAACAAGCTATAACTTAACACAACATGGAGATATACTACCAAGAGCACCAAGAGTTTTCCCCATTCAACAAGTTTACACAATCAATTACATAAACAAGTGAATAGGAAAGGTAATCAGTTGATAGATCTGCTCAAACTAACAAGATGGCCCAGGAGAAACTAGGAGGAGTTTTTACTCTACTACAATATCAATTCAATCAAAGGCCCTTAGTGAAGGTTAACTTTAGGCTTTTATACGTAGGTTGAACCCGGACTTTTGACACCTAAAAATACCTGAAATAAGGACCAAATTAACCTAAGATAAGTTCCACAAAATAGGTAGGGAAGAGGGTGAAAGCGTTACACCTAGACAACTTAGCCGGCTAAGTGTCTAGTTGTGATAGTTGCATAAAAACGCCAAATGCAGCCATGTTGGAGTCCTCCAATGGCTTGGCTGTCTTCATTGGATTTGTTGGGATGAGCACTTATTTAACATGCCAGAAGTGTAGAAGCAATGGGTTCCAAATCATGCCCTAAGTCTGGAGTCAAAGTTACTTGTAGAATGAGGTCTTGGATCTCCTTTGACATAGCTCTTGTGATGGCTCCTTGGGTAGTTGGATTGAGGGATGCTCTTGCATCAGTCTCCTATCCCGAAGCGCATCATACACAGCCGAGACACAGAACATGTCAGCAGTACACCAACTATCAACAGTCTCCTCAACTCGCAACTCTCTATCAACCATCTGAACAACTCTATCTCTAGCAGCAAGAATCCCCTTGATCAGAGAGGAATCCCGACGATGAGCTGATGAGGCTAAAAGTCTTTGTGCCTATCAAAGATACCCAACTTAACAAATCCACTAGTAAAGCGGTAAGCAGGGGTCGAATCCCAAGAGAGCCAGAACGATAGTTTATTTCTAATTATGAAACCAAGTAGTAACAATTGGGGGATTTTTGTATGATCTTAACTAACTAAGCAATTAAACAAATATGAAAGCACATATTGGTTGGGTTGAAAACAATTATGGATATGAATCTCCCTCCTAGCATAGCGTATTGTTCAATGGAATGTTGATCATCAAATTCTACTAACTTATATTCTGAATTAGTTAATCCGGTTGTCCTACTCTTTGTTCGTAAATAGCAACTAGTCCAAATAGTCCTAGAAACCCTTATTGTAAGAAATAACCAAGGAAATCCCAAGGTTCAAAAGCACAACACATAAAGATCAAAGATAAGTAGGCCTATGCAATACCATTGGCAAATCGCCGAAACTCGACACAGGTTTATAATCTCTACACAATAAGCACTCGCAAATAGTCTATGCAAATTATGCTTGCTACCTAAAGACAAGACTTTTCAAATCTAATTATAAAACCTAGCAATATGATGGATAATAATTAACCTAGTTTGCAACCTAGATAAAATCAAGATCAATCAATATAAACAATAAAGCACAAGAGATCATAAAACAATCCTGAAATTAACTTTAGAACATAAACATAAGAGTTCTAAAAAAAAACCTAGAACAATGGCTAAACTATAATGAAGGCAATAGGGTAAAAATGGGAGAGAAACTCTTCCCAATAAAACCTAAACTATTTATATATCTTGGGAAAAAGATTAGAAAAGAATAAAATAAATAAATTGATTTGGAACAAATAAGATCCTCGGCCAAAAATAGGAGATTTAGGCCCATAAGGTCCTCTGAGACCCCGCGTCCACGGTAGTTCCTTCCGCGGTTGCGGCTAAGTCTTCTATAAACTTCGTACGCGCTGATGGCAGCGGTCGCGGTAGATCTGTCCGTGGTCGCGGTTACGCTTTCTGCAGAAAAGTGACGTTTGTAGAATTGCCATAATGTCTGTCTCACAACTTCGATTGCGCTAATCTTTTGAGGTAATTAAGTAGACTTCAATATATAACTACTCAAATGGAATCATCTCAATCGGACATCGGATCAGGGAGAAAGATCCATCTGAACTCAGCTCAACATCTCAACATCTCACACTCTTCTTCTCGGTACTTTTCTCTTCTCTTCAATGGTCGAAGCGCGTCTTCCACCCTCTTCTCTTGGTACTTGCTCCGGCTCCATAGTAGTACCATATATGCTCTCAAACCTGCGTAAATCCATATAATATGCTTTTCATGCCGGATTCCAAAAATGCGCTCATCAAGCTCCTAAACACCAATAAATCACTACTAATAACCGTTAGTTACATCGTCTGGAATCTCTCTATCAAATCTCCCCATACTTAAACCTTTCTCGTCCTTGAGTAAGCAAAATTTTGCCCACCCCTCTAATAGCTCAAAGGTCTGCAGTAAGAACGGAAAGATCTATTAACGGTTATATCTCCAGACTCCAAGTGTGTAGCAAGTATCTCTAACCTACTCCAGTCTAAACTTCTGATAGCTCCAAGGTGACCTACCCAATTCCCTCCTTATATCTCCACTTCGTATGACACCACTCCGTATAACCAAGTGATGTGCTTTAAGCAAATGTGGACTCCTAATCTTCTCTAGGGCTGCGGTAATATATAATAGGCATAAATAAACATAAATCGAGTCTCCCACTCGCTTAACACACTTCTTATTCCTCCCTTCATATTGATGACCTAAAACCACTAAATATATGAAAACATCATGCCAACAACCACCTATCCTAAGTCAAAAATCCGCATAGCACAACCATAACAATATGCATCAAACTCCACGATAAGAATCTAATCCTAGTCTAACACATCCGCCATGAAAATGCAACAAAAATTTGAAAATAGGAAAGATAGTGTAACATGAATATGCAATATAGCTCAAAAAGTGATGAAAAGAAAGGTAAATAGGCAATACTAACTCCTTGTCCCTCCTGGTGAATCCTAAGTCCCGAACAATCCTTCAAGTGCCCTTCTTATGTCACGACGCCACTAAATAGTGTAGAAGAAGTAACCATCCTAAGACACTCATTTCTTTTACAGTCCAATTCTTGATCTGGCGCCCCTTTCAGGTTTTCATTGGACACTCTCTATTCTTTTGAAGGCTCATCAATAACTCACATCCCTCAAGTCCAATTATTTCTGGCCTAGAGCAGCATGGACTACCTGCTTATTACTTTGGCCACCCTTTCGGGTTTTCGAACTATCCCAGGATTTATATATCTCTGTATTTTTTTTTCTTCATATTTCTTAATTTTTTGCTTTTTTTTGTTTTTTTTCTATATTTTTTTCGTCTATTTTTTCCGATCAAACTTTTCCAACTAAAACTCATCAAAATACAAACTCTAACTCATAAAACTTCTGCATAGTTCCAATCATCCTCACAAACAGATTCAATAGATGCTAAATAACATAAAATGGACTAAATAAACATAAAAGTAGGTCTAATCACTCTCCCATACTTGAACAGCGCATTGTCCTCAATGCAGCAAAAGAGGACTCGATAGAAAAGGAAAGGCAAGAACACCTACTAGTATGGATCTGCCTCTCCGGAATCTCAAAACTGAAATGTTCTGCAAGTGCCTAACCGCGGGCGTGGTAGTTCTGGCCGCGGGCGCGGGCGGCGTGGAATGGCTTTTCGTCAGAACCGTTAACCGCGGCGTGGTAGTGTGGTCCGCGATCGCGGCTTCCTTTACTGGTGTTTCTTTCACCCAAACTCCGAATGATAAAATTTGTTTTTCAGAGGCACCCGCCTTTTTCTCTCTTTCCATTTTTACTTGCCTGATTTTTTTAAGATAAAGTTATAAGAAATTACCTCGGGTTGCCTCCCGAGCAGCGCCTTGGTTACCGTCGTGGCTCGACGTGGTCCGATCAATCAGTTGTCAGGCCGTGGGTCCTCCAGATCTAGCTGCTCAATCATCTCACTCGGAAAGCCCTCAAGGTAAGGTTTCAACCTTTGACCATTGACCTTGAATCAGGTTGTAAGTTGTCGCAGCATTTGATTTCCAAACATTTTGTCAATCACCAAGTCGTGAATCCCTTGCCGTAAAGTCTGCAAAAACGTCCTCTTTACTTCTGGATCGTAAACAATAAATCTGGATCAGTAGCGCGAGTGTGGACCATAAGATAGGTCCACCCCAAAGTAGTAACACAAAAAGAAATAAACTAAAATAGTTGGCTCCCCAGCAACGATGCCAAAATTTGATGAGGCTAAAAGTCGTTGTGCCTATCAAAGATACCCAACTTAACAAATCCACTAGTAAAGTGGTAAGCAGGGGTCGAATCCCAAGAGAGCCAGAACGATAGTTTATTTCTAATTATGAAACCAAGTAGTAACAATTGGGGGATTTTTGTATGATCTTAACTAACTAAGCCATTAAACAAATATGAAAGCAATATTGGTTGGGTTGAAAACAATTATCGATATGAAACTCCTCCTTCTAGCATAGCGCATTGTTCAATTGGAATGTTGATAATCGAATTCTACTAACTTATATTCTGAATTAGTTAATCCGGTTGTCCTACTCTTTGTTCATAAATAGCAACTAGTCCAAATAGTTCTAGAAACCCTTATTGTAAGCAATAACCAAGGAAATCCCAAGGTTCAAAAGCACAACAGCATAAAGATCAAAGATAAGTAGGCCTATGCAATACCATTGGCAAATCGCCGATACTCGACACATGTTTATAATCTCTACACAATAAGCACTCGCAAATAGTCTATGCAAATTATGCTTGCTACCTAAAGACAAGACTTTTCAAATCGAATTATCAAGCCTAGCAATATGATGGATACTAATTAACCTAGTTTGCAATCTAGATAAAATCAAGATCAATCAATATAAACAATAAAGCACGAGAGATTATAAACAATCCTGAAATTAACTTTACACATAAGAATTCTCACAATAAACCTAGAACAATGGCTAAACTAGAATGGAGGCAATAGGGTAAAAAGTGGGAGAGAAACTCTTCCCAATAAAACCTAAACTAATATATATGTCTTGGGAAAAAGATTAGAAAAGAATAAAATAAATAAAACAAATAAATTGATTTGGAACAAATAAGATCTCGGCCAGAAATAGGAGATTTAGGCCCATAAGGTCCGCCGAGACCCGCGTCCGCGGTAGTTCCTTCCGCGGTCGAGGCTAAGTCTTCTGTAAACTTCGTACGCGCTGATGGCAACGGTCGCGGTAGAACCGTCCGCGGTCGCAGTTACGCTTTCCCAGAAAAGTGACGTTGTAGAATTGCCATAACTTATCGTTTGAGGTCAATAAAAAGACTTCAATATCTAACTTCTCGACTTGGAATCGCCTCAATCTGACATCGGATCAGGAGAAAGAGCCATCTGACTCAGCTCAACATCTCAGCACTTCTTCCTCGACACTTCTTCTCTTCTCTTCAATGGTCGAAGCGCGTCTTCCACCCTCTTCTCTTGGTACTTGCTCCAGCTCCATACTAGTACCATATATGCTCTCGAACCTCCGTAAATCCATATAATATGCTTTTCATGCTGGATTCCAAAAATGCGCTCATCAAGCTCCTAAACACCAATAAATCACTACTAATAACCGTTAGTTACATCGTCTGGAATCTCTCTATCATGAGCCGCCCAAGTAATAGGGCTATCAATACGCATATAGCTGTGGTGAATCCAACAAACCCAAAGACTGTCCCGCCCCTCAGAAATATGATATACTGCTTCAGGAGGAAGCAGCTGTTCCAGACAGCCAAATCACGCAGGCCCAGACCCCCCTCTTGTCTCGGACATCAGATACTAGTCCAGCTAACTTGCGGCCAATGCCACAGAAAATTCCTGCAAAGGGTAATCAGAGCAGAAAGAACACATGCAAACACATGAAGAATAGACAGCCAGAATCCCTCAACACCCTGAATCACAGAAGCCAGAAGCTCACGACGACCAGCAAAGGACAAACTCCTCCTAGCCCAAGCACTAAGATACCCACTGATCCTGCCCAGAAGCGGCTTATAGTCCATAACCCGAAGGTTGTGCAGACTGATCGGGATCCCAAGGTACCTAAAAGGAAAAGTACCCTCTCGAAAACCCGTAATAGCGCGTAAAGTGCCCACTTCATCATCAGGTACCGATGTCAAAAACATAGAGGACTTAGCCGCACTGACACGTAAGCCAGACATATCCCCAAACTTCCTGAGACAATCACTGAGGATGGAAACAGAGGGAACATCCCCCCGACAGAACAAAACGACATCATCAACAAATATCAAATGAGTGAGATCAATATCTGCGCAATGTTGATGGTAGCCAAACTCCGGGACAACAGTATCCCTGCGCATCAATCTACTGAACATCTCCATACATAACACAAACAACAGAGGACAAAGAGGAACGCCTTGCCGTAATCCTCGTTGACCAGGAAAAAAACCATGAAGACCACGGTTGACCTTGATCGAATAAGTAGCAGTAGTGAGACACTTCATAACCCATGTCTACATTCAAGAAACACCGTCTGGTATCCCTAGTGACTGAATATCTCCTCAGGAGTTCTTGTACGAGAAAATATTCTCACTCATCAGCCGCCCCTCCACAAAAGCGCTTTGGGCCAGGTCAATGAGAGTACCAAGAACTCTAGCAATCCAAGCAGTCATGATCTTTGAGATCAGCTTGTAGAAAACATTGCAGCACACAATAGGTCGGTAGTGCTCAACTCTGGATGGGGAATCCACCTTCGGAACAAGAGAAATAATAGTGTGATTGAGTTGTTTCAGAAGTTGCCCACTAACAAAGAACTCCTTCACAGCTTCACACACATCATGCCCAGTAATCTCCCACGAGGCTTTGAAGAATCTCGCATTGAACCCATCAGGGCCCGGAACCTTCTCATCACCAATAGACCAAAGAGAAGCTCTAATCTCGTCAACTGAGACCTCTACACCCAAGGAATCACTCGCTTCAGCAGACAGCCGAGGACCAATGGCAAACACAGACGGAGCAGGCAACTAAACTGGCACATCAGTCCCAAACAACCCCTGATAGAACGCAATGAACTCAACAACAACAACATAAATAATAGTAGTAGGCATACTAGTCCTGTCAATCACTGAAGCAATGTAGCTCTTCCGAGCATTAGCCTTCATCAGGCTGTGAAAGTACCTAGTTCACTGATCACTCAATAAAACATATATGGCTTTCGCCTGCTACCCAAGAAAACTAGCTTCAGCGGCAGAGAGCCGAGAAGAAGCCACACGTGCATCAGAAGCAGCCTGAATCAATTCCGGAACACCCGGACCCTATCTGATATCCTCTAAAGCAACATCAAATGCAGAGATAGCCGCAAGAGCACGAGAGGAGATGTGACTAAACTCAGCCTTATTCAGGCACTTCAGAGGGTACTTCAAGCTCTTGAGGAGTTTGGCAAGTATGAACTGGCACGTGCCCTGAGGGGGAGGCACCCAACCATTCGAGACCACCTCAATAAAACGCGGATGATCAACCAACATGCTAAAGAACTTGAAGTACATAAGCCCACAAACCTCAGGTCGCCTGAGAGTAACAACACAAGGCTTGTGATCCGAAAGGATACCAACATTTGGGTACTCAACCCTAACATAATGCTCAGCAGAAAACCAACCAGGATGAACCAAAACTCTGTCAAGCTTGATCCAGACAGTCCCATTAGTCCATGTACAGAGTGAAGTACTAGACGTAGGAGCATCTGTCAGACCATGTCTCCTACAAGCATCAATCATATCTCTACACTCAGGCATACGAACAACCTCACCGTGAAATCGCTCGTTCGCATTCATGACACAGTTGAAATCCCTCATAAGCAGCCATGGAACATCATGTGCCTCAAACAGCTGATTAACATAACCCCATAGTGGCCGCCTGGCAATAACAGAATGACGACCATACACAAAGCAAATACCATATCGAACACCAAAAGTCTTGCAAGTAACAAGATACCCAATATGCTGCGTAGACATAGTCAAAATCTCCAAATCAACATAGTTGGGATCCCAGACAATAAGAATACGACTGCGCTGGTCTAAGTGAAAGTTCGTAGGGAACTCCCAACCAGGAACCATACGCCTAACAAGAGAAGTAATGTCACCTCTACCATATTTAGTCTCAAAAAGACCACATACCTTAGCAAAGAACTTGCGAATCACCTCCTTCACACCATTTTGTTTCCGGGCTTGGCCAAGCCCTCGCACATTGCAAGCTAAGGCAATCATCGGGAAACCTCATGTCGGACGCTACTAGGACGTCTAAGATTCCTCTTCCTGTTGCCAACAAACATAGTGCCAATCCTCTTTTGTCCTTTCTCTTATATTCCTTCTAACAATCCTGTCGGATGCTACTAGGACGTCTAATATTCATGGTCGTAATAATCTCTTTTGTCCTTTCTCTTATATTACTTCTAAAAATCCTCTCAATCTCTGGGATGGGCTTAACAAGTGAATGATTAGTAGCACGGGATCTGACCATACACTAGTCAACACCGGAGTCAATAAAACTAATACCACAAGAAAAGAAATCTGATTCCCCAACAACGGTGCCAATTTTTGACGGGGAGTCGTTCAGCCCTGCCAAACTAGTTATCCCAACTAACTACTCTACCAGAGTAAACCGGTAAGTAGGGGTCGAATCCCACATGTAATCAAGGACATCAATTCTTATGGTATTAAATTCAATTAACTCTAAAATGTAACCAAAGGGGGAAATTGATGAAACTAACTAACAAATGATTGATGAATGACAAATATGGGAAAATACTTTGCAAAATTAGTATCCACCTAACAAGTTGATTGAATGATCATTGACTTCTTCTATTCGGGTTCTCTCCTAATGCTTATATATCCTCTAGTTTTCCTATTCCTTGTTCCTATGTATCTAATTATTCAAACAAGTCCTAACAACCCTTATCTCTAAATATAATCGTGAAACTATCAAAGGTTAATCCTAGGCAGCATTAAGTTCAAGAATAAATAGGAATATGCAGTGTCTTGGCTGCTAACACATCATTATCCTCCACACAACTACAAGTCCAACTAGTCCAGGCAATTGATTTGCTACTAAATGGCAAAACTCTCCAACTCGGACAAGTCAGGCCTAACTATATGAAATTGACTTAAACAACCTAGGTGACTGATCTACATAGATAATTCAATTCAATCATAAATATATGCAAGAGATTAAAACTAGGATATATTATTAGCACCAAAGGATAGAAGTCTTACATTTAATCAACCTATTGGCTTCCACCATCGAACAAAGTAAATGATACTACTCCTGACTCATTGTGAATAAACTACGTAAAAAATGTGAAATGATAAAAGATGAGATGATATCCTAGATGGAGGCAAAGCTCTCATCTATTTATTAACCCTAATAGAAAAGTCTAGTTAAAGCAGCCCAAAACTCCATTAGAAAGTAGTGCAAAGCCCAAGTGAGGTTCCAAGTGAATTAGGGTTTCAGAGCTTTCTCGGCCCGACACGGGTGTGGTCACGCGTGTGTCAGCGCGGTCATGCCTGGTCCGAGTTTCCATCTTTTCTTCGCGTGCAGTGGCGCGGTCATGTGCGCCAGGATGCGATCGTGCCTATGCTTCTGCGGTCCTGAGCGGATACGTCCTTGTGTGCGCGGCTCCGGCTTAGTACCCTTGGCAATCCTCTTCCTTGAATTTCCGTAATCCTCATGATTAACGCCTTTGCTTTTCTCGGTCCAGATCACGGTAATACGCTCCATAATCATGTTAAATCACTCGTAATTGATGTTAACGACCACTTGCTATGCTGTACTAACGCCGCCTATTATTAGGATTAGTAATTACAACAAGAAAACTTGCATAAGATTTTTTATTGTTCCAACTAAAAATGACCATAATATAGATTATACTATGACCTTCCCTTGATCTGGTATTGGACTTCTTCATGCTGAATTCGGTGAGATGTTATCCATAGCCTTCCATTTCCTCAAAGATGAGGCAGAAGGATCTTGGTCTGAGCTTGAGTTGTCTTTCTCAGTGGTAGAGATAATTACGATTCCTTTAAGTTTCTTGTTAACTATAGACTGAGAATTAGCCAATCGGAAGTTGGATTCTCCTGTTTCGGAAGGATTTGACATGGGAGCACATACAGTAGGAGGAGTTAGAGAACTTGTGATTGGAGCTGCTGTTCTTTAAGTACAAGTAACGTTAAAGTTCTGCACTGTGATTGGAGTTTCTGGATTGTTGCAGTATTAGTGAACAATAGGTTTCTGAGGTGTTAAACATAATTGATTTTTGGTTCAAAGTTCATATGGATAGTTTATTGATGATAGATAGGATTGTTTAGGTTGGAAGGACCCATCATATTGGGTCTAATGTTCATACTTGGACGCACTCTGTTATTCATTCCTAAGCACAAGCTTAAAGAAATACCTTGACCAGACATATAAGTTGGGACATGGTGGTGTTATGCATGGAAAAAAGGTGTTGTAGAAAATTAGGACGAGATTCAGTGTGGGTAAAGAGGAGTTCAAAGGCAAAGTGACCTCCCATTAAAGATTACATGCATGCAGCAACATGGCTTATTCATCTGGATCACTCTCAATGTCTATGTTGAAAGGAGTCATTCTCAGGTTGTTAGAGGGAAAATATTAGGTTAGTGATTAGGAGATGCACACACATTACAACCTTTTGAAAAACCCTCATACCACATGGGAAATGTGTATGGTTCCCCACGAACTCCGGGAAAGGTAACCAAATCAGGAAACTTCCCCGAAGAAGGGACATTAATATTAATGCAAAACCTTGTAAACTTCATCCTATTTCTAGCATTTGAGAAATCATCCAGCCTAATAATTGAGCCCAAATCATTCATGTGAAGGATGCTTTGAATGGCGGGGATGAAAATCAAATAGATAGGTAAAAGAGGTATCCTAACCCATAGATCAATGGAACGGATTTCTTGAGTAAAAGGATTAGAAGTAGATTGGTAAGGAAGGACTAAAACCAGGTTTCTTGAGACATGATAAGGTCTGTTGTTCCATACCCAATCCCTAGCTGCTCTATTAGCAAAGGTGAAGATTATCCAGAAATTTCCAATTTCATAGAATTGGATCTCCTCTCTCACCACCCTCCAAGCTTGTCTAAGTCCATTAACTACGGTTTGAGAGTCAAAAAAAGCATTAACCACTCTAATGATAAGAGAAAAGTGGGTCAGTTTAGCAATTGTTTCATAAACTTTAGGAATGAGACGAGGGATAAGGGGAGTGGCAGTAAAAGCCAAAAATTGCTAGATGAAAATCTCTTCCATATAGACTTGTTGAGGTACTGGAAAAGGAGTGGAAAGAGCATTTTACCTTGTATGTCTTCAGCATTATCAACATTGATGTTATATATCCCGATTCTAAGCATGCTTGTCACCAGTATTATGCTGAGATTCCTGATCATTTGTCATGGTAGAAGGGGTTATGTTTGTAAACATTATGTATGGGGCTGTTATGGCATGGAGAGAACCAGAATCTGGACTATGGATGTGTGTTTATGGAATGTAGGTTCGTCCCATAAGGAAAATCTACCCGAGCATGTGAGTATGACCTTTCATTTTCCATGATGGAGATATAGGACTTGGAAGAGTGGGTGGCAAAGTGGAAAAGCAACAAGATGGTTGTAACCTTTATATTAAAAGTGATGGACACGAGAAAGTGGAATATGAAAGGGTGTATTTGATTGGAACCAGAGTTGAAGGGAGGAGAATCCAAGTTACTAAAATTCGCATGAAACATTGAAAAGTTACTACTATAGATCCTTTTATAATGTCTGTATGAGAGAGAAAAGCTTTTTTCATTCCATCGTGTGGAGAAATGTGAGTGGGTTAAACAAGTTAGAAAGCTGGAAGGAGAAGCCTTATGTTATAAGTTTTGTACATGCAAAACCCAGCTCAGGAGAAGGGATTAAAAGAAATGTTTGTATATAGAGAAATGATTACCAAATCTATGAAAATATTATTCTAATTTTTTATAAGATAAAAATGCAAGCTAAGCAAAAGTCTAGAGAGGAAAAGATTTGAGTTAGAAAGTAAAACTATAAAAGTTCCTAATGGGCGAGCACATTAATAAAAGTAATATTGACTTTATTAATAGAAAGATTAATCTTATAATTTACATTAATATTTAAATAAGTTAACATTAAGAAAACATGGAGCATTTGCACAAGAGGCTAAGGATGTCAACATGGGAGTATTGTTATAGTGTTATATGTTAGACCCTTTCCTATTATTATATTTATGTGAACCAGGTTTATATCCGTTTTATTATATCTTTGTCGTTTAGCCTAATTAGCCGTTATCGGTGTTAGCATATCATATGACCTCACATGCAAGGATGGATTCAGGGGGCTTGAGGGGTCCATGTCTCCTGCTTCCTCCTGAAAATATACTATTATATGCGTAATGCTATTGTTAAAAGCTTATAAGATATTATTGCCCCTCTATTGAATTTTAAAGGAAGAAGATGAATAATAGAGAAAGGGAAAAAACCGTAAATCTACTAACCTACAATGTAAAAGTAAAATCTGCTTCTTTTACAAGCCAACTATACTACATACTCCTTTCCTACTATAAGATCATAAGCACTAGACTTTTTTGGAGAATAGTTTCTAGAATACGTACAATCCTTTTTAGTTGAATTTATTTTTATTACAGTAGTTGATTAATGGATTTTGGTTGAATGTTTTTTTCCATAACATAAATTTATTAGATTTCAAGAATAGATATCAATCTTATCATTCATGTATGTTAAGTTTTTGTATGTGATTTCAAATAAGTATAAATATTGACATAAATGCTAATATATATGGGTAGATTTTCAAAATAGCCTCTATATAGGAATACTAGGCGTATGTTATTTTAGCTTTTGAAATAACTAGAAAATAAAATTTAACATGTTTTTACCGAGAGTCATCTACTTACAATTATTCACAATAATTTAGACCACTAAATCAAGATAGTTCTTAGTTATAAGTTCAATCATTAAAACTTATAATTTTTGTAGTTAAGTGTTTATTAATCCACTCCTAGAAAATAATAAAAATGGTTTTATTTTTATGTTTTTAGCTACCTTATTATATGTCCATTCACGTATAATAAAAAAACCATAATATTTAAAGAAAATCAAAATTAAAGACTACTTCTCAATGATAGAAGTACATATAAGTTATATTAATAGTTTGTTGGTAAATAACTTAAGATCTTTTTATAAATTATAGTTTTGTCGGCTCCTCCTTCCAGCAATCTCTAGATCTACCACTGCTCACATTCATTGCATGAGTATCCAAATCAATAACCAATTTCCAATCCCAATACTCTCTTTATCTTTGGTGTAGGATGGAGGGTAGCTTCTTCACAAATCAAGTTTCTAGAACTTGGAATTTGTTAAAAAATGCGAAAGAAAGAAGCTTAAACAATGAGAAGAAGAAATCACTCGATATTGAGAACCTTTGACACGTAATGAGTCTAGGATAAAAACTCACTGTTGGAAATAACACGTTACCAAAGTAGAAAACACGTGTTTTGATCAGCTATTGTTCTCTGTCACTAAGGTTCATTAAGCCTTAGTTGCGCTTAACAAGGATTCAATTGCGCTTTGAATGCTTGGCTTGCGCTTAACCCGTGTTGAACTGTTAGTAATGAGTTTACTAAAGTCCTTAAGTGCGGAATAGGTTAGACAGACAATAAAGCGCGCTTTAAGATGTTAAAGCACACCTATATTTGCACACACAAGAATTTCAAAAGGTGAGAACCCTAAGTCACTAGCTGACTCGGGATAAAACTCACCACTACACTTGTATTGATTAAGAAGTGATTACAATCTCTCGCTTCAACACAAGAAGCTCACTCGTAAGCACTCTCTCTACAATACTCTCAGTTCAGCTCTTGAAGAACAAAGGCACGCTCAACACTCTCTGATTACAAACGAAATATCTCTTAAGCTCTCTCTAGCTTCCTATATTCTCTACGTTTGCAACCCTTGAAATGAATGAAATAGTACTCTATTTATACACAAGTCTTAAGCTAACCCTATAGCTCAACCGTGTAACAAACAAAGACTATATAAAATGCCACCTCATCAATCCGTGTGCCTTGATCACTTCACCAGAATTAATCAACGGCTTGGAGTGATTTGGTTTTGTTCTCCATGTGTTGATCCACACCACATAAGCAATCCGTGTGCTTTAAGCTCTAACAAACTCTTGCCACGCTGGCGATCCCTGGAGTGGCGTCACAAAGAGTGTAAAGTTCTTCTCGCACCTTCCTGTGCACGCAACTTGCACTCTCCCGCTTTACCAGCCTTCGTAGCGTGCAGATTTGTTCTCCTGCGCTCTGGCACACCCTAAGCTTCAGTGGAACCTCGTGATCAACTTTCTTCAACTTCATTCAAGCGCATCCTTATGCCCTCGAAGCTCGATCACTCTTACTTCTTGGTCTTGAATGGATTTATTAAACACCGTTTGCGAAACTTACTTTCTCCGCTTGGTGTTAAGCGCGACTGTCACCAGTCAAGCGCATCTCTAAGTTACTTAAGCGCATCCTTACAAATATGTCAATGACCTGGAAGGCTTAAAAACACTAAGAGATTAAACATATTAGTTTGTTATCATCAAAACAAAGAGAAATAGATTAAGCTTTAACAAGATGATTAAAGCTCAACTAACACTCACCCCTAATATATTGCCAAAAGGTTGCTTTCTTTGTGTTTTACAAAAGACACTTACAATTCTCTCACTAGAACTTGTAATCTCTCTTCTCTCGTACAAACATTTCTCTCATAGCTACCTTTCACAACTCTCTCTTTACAATAAACTCTCTAGAAAATCAGCATCCTCTCTAAGGTTGTAATTTCCTCAATTTATAGACAAACCTATCAGCTAGCTTAACATTCAAGCTAAACAAACAACGTGTCTAAATTCCTATTGTTCCACAAGAACTCCTCTACTGATTTTGTTGCGCGGAGTTGATTGGTGAATCACGAAGTGACACGTATCGAAGCTCACTAATAGAATTCCGGAGCGCGCTTGTCAACTTGCATAAATGACTCCGCGTGTACGATGGATATTGCAGCTCGCTTTGCAAGTTGTGCTTTCCTCCGCTTGACATTTAAAATGTGCGTTAATAAGAAAACCTTCCAAAGTAGGTTCTTTGTTGATTTCCTCTTCTGAATTATCTTCAGCTCGATATCACGCTTCGTATCATTCTGTGTTCTTCAGTGCTCTTATCTCGCTGGTTCAGTGTCCTTCATAACGCTTCAGTAACACCTTAAACCTCTATAAATGCTTCAAGCGAGACTTATACAATATAAGCTTGACTCTTATATGGACAACTAAATCTTTTTAACTTTGTACACTCATTTAATTCTTTAGCTACTAAGTTTGCAATCATCAAAACTAAAGAAACTGAGTTCAGCTAGACTTAGGTGAACTAGCAATTTCCTCCCTTTTTGATGATTTCAAACTAATAGAACTGTGCATATCTATAACATTGAACTTAGAATAATATCTCGCTGAATTGATTAGAACAAGCTGAACTTTCAGTTACATGTATGATTTACCTTTAAGTTAAGCATACCTCTCGTCCCCCCCTCAGATTAAGATCGAGTCTGAATCCATCCTTGACTCGGTGAATGTTTAAGTTTGTCTACATGCACACTTCTAAATCCCCCCTTTTGACATCATTGAAAAGGTAGTCATAATACATCATATAGGGAACTATCAGAACTTCTAATATACTAACTCCTTAAGCATGCATAAATGTCAGTAAGATCAAGTTAAGCATGACTATTAATTAGGCAATCAACACAAACAGTGATAACTAGAAATTCATGTATTATATTCATTAAAGCTAGCATCACACAAGATTAGCAAAATAAGCAAAAAACACGGGCCAACATAGACCAAAGGAAAGAAAAAAAGGAATACAGGGTAAGACTTGGGCTTAAGTTTGATTCTTCTTATCCAATTGTTGCTCATTGAACTATTGCTCAACCTTAAGCATTTCAGCTACAATCTTCACCATCTTAGTGAGCTGATATGATGTAAGCGCGAGTCTATCGGTGTTTTCCTTTGCTCCTTCTCGAACTGCTTTCTCAATTCTCATCAAAGCCTGAGTTACTTCACTGCTACTTGCACTTGAGCTTGCCTTGGTTTCTAGCTTCGGTTTTCGCTTCATTTCTACATGTTCTTATTTTTTGCCTCATATTCACCCACATCCTCCAATTCTTCCAACACGCATGCAGATAGAACCTCATCAAAGACTTGCTCGTTGCCTGCAAAATAAATCCCGCGCTTCATCATCAATTTCTTGACAATTTATGGAAATGGCATGTCAGCCTTTGTGTTCTCCATAGAGGTATACATGTGGGTGTACATGATCTGTGGCATGTCAATCAACTCTTGCTTCATGCACTTGTGCAATAATACGCCATCAACAATAGTGACGATATCTTGACGATCTTTTCTGGGCATGATGTTGCGGTCGATGATATAATGAACAATGCAAAGTGAATACGGAAGCAAATCTACCTTGAGCTCCTTGTCATTACAGTTTGAGCCGAACAAATCTCGATTGATCTAGCTTGCTCCTTGACGAAATTTTTTCTTTTCTACAAAATTGAAGCTTCCATCTTCAGTAGTCATATTGATCACATCAGCGAACTCCTGAACCGATATGAACATGGTCTTCTTGATCCATTTCAGGACCACCATTTCACTTGGATCGACTGAATCATACGGCTTCGTATGGATGTAGAAGGCTTTGATCATTTCTGGGTTCGCTTGAGTTGGAGCGACCTCGAGCTTATCCCAACCCTGTAGGTTAAGCATGTCGAAGGCTTCCTAGATCTCGAACTTGGCCTTGAGATCTTTCCAGGTCTCTGGAGCTGTAATAATGGAGAGAGCATTTGGCATTTAGCCATACCTTAAGAGATTATGGGAATCTGAGAAGATGTTGATAGAGAAGTCGTAGTTAAGGCTCATTTAGGACGTTTTGTAGCTGGCTTTTTCAATGATGTTGCAGTCGCCTTTTTCTTTGGTGGTGCTACTTCTTCCTCCTCTTCATCATCCTCTTCCTCCACATCATCTTCTTCTTCTTCATATCTGGGTAATGCCTCTATCAAATGATAATGGCGCTTCTTTGATGCACTTCGGTGTTCGCCCGATTTTATGAACTGGTAGAGATTTCATATGCTTGGAGAGCTCATGCATAAGCGGATCGAACTCTATGGGGGAGGAGCAGGCTGGTGCACCACAATTTCCTTGCCCATTTTGAGAGTACTAGATTAGCTTGAGCCTGACACATCTGCCTTGCTCTTGCTCTTGCTCTTTACTGGTGACTCATCTATGATCAAGTGCACCTTTGTTGGTTTGCTGAGGAAGATGGATGAGGTGTCTTGTCATGAGACTCTGCCTTCTCTTGCTTCTCGGCGTCCTTATTAACTGATTGCTGTTGAGAGAGATTTTCTTGGGTGGACTGAGGTTGAGTAGTGGGGGTTGTCTTTATGGGTTGTGTTTGAGGCAAAGGTGTGGTTTAGCATTGTGTTTGGGATGATTGATAGGAGCTTATTATATGGTGTAACTAGCGACTATTAGGTTAGTATTAGTAGTGTTTAGGTGCTTATCGAGTGGTATTCCCGGAATCTGGTATGATTGTTCACTTATGGATTTGCGGGATACTCATAAGCGTTATTTTGTGGTTTGTATTATGGAGATCCTGTTTGTACTCACCTTTAGTGCATTTGGGACGGAGTTAGAGGGAAGACTACCACACCTACACCCATGGAGAAGCTGAGAGGCAAAGCCGAGCTGCCTCGGAAGCTTATAGAAGACCGAAGACCAGTTCGAGAGAAGGTTTCAAGATGAAGAAGAGCTACGAAGAAGATGTCTCGACTGAGACTATAATGTCTCGATCGAGATTTGCCCTCGACATAGATGTCTCGACCGAGACTATAATGTCTCGATCGAGACTTTGCCTCGACATGAAAGTAACGATCGCGACTTGGAGGTAGCGATCGAGTCTGGTGCCACTTCTGAGTGACTGGGAAAAAGTCTCGGTCGAGACTATAAAGTCTCGATCGCGACTCTGCAACGGACCCGACCCAATTGTAGACCCAGTCCGAATTTCTATCAGTTTTTCCCTTTTTTATCTTTTATTTTCTGTTATTTTATTTCCTAGATGATAGAACTATATAAACCTTTAGTTTTTAGGTTAGAATTATCTTTTGCCACTTTCACAAATAAGTTCTTAGAGATTCATCAGCCAAGAAGAAAGCTCCCACCTTTGTGCTATCTTCTACCTTCATCCCTGGTTAGTTCATCCATAATTATGTATAGCTTTCTCTTGGCTATGTCTGGCTAAGTTCCTACGAGTTCACTCTTAGGTTGAAGCCATTATTCTAGGAATTGTTTGTGAGAATTCTATTGTTTATGTTCTAATAATAATTTCAGCATTGTTTTATATTCTCTTGTGATTATTGTCATTGATTGAAATTGATTTTATCTAGGTTGCAAACTAGGTTGATTATTATTCATTCATATTGCAAGGCTTGATAATTCGATTTGAAAAGTCTTGTCTTTTAGGTAGCAATCAGAATTAGCATAGACTATTTGCAAGTACTTATTTTGTAGAGATTATAAACCTGTGTCGAGTATCGGTGATTTGCCAATGGTATTGCATAGGCCTACATATCTTTGATCTTTATGCTGTTGAGTAGTTGAACCTTAGGATTTCTTTGGTTATTGCATACAACAAGGGTTTCTAGGACTATTTAGACTAGTTGCTTTTTACGAACAAAGAGTAGGACAACTAGATTATTTATTTAAAGAACATAACTTTTATAGAATTCGATGATCAACTTTCCATAAGAATAATGCGCTGATGCTAAAAGAATAAGCTTTCCATCATTATAGTTTACAAAATCCAACAATTCACGTTTTAATTATTGCTAGTTAGTTTACAAACCAAAAAATTTCCCCAGTTACTATTTGGTAACACAAATTGAATTAAGCTATCGTTGTGGCTCTCTTTGGACTCGACTCCGACTTACCACTTCATTAGTGGATACTTTAGTTGGATTATTTTTTATAGGGCCAACGACCGTTTAACGCCTGTCAATGATCTAGCATTTTGGATGGCTTGAAGTGCTTGGAACTTATGGTACTGTTCTAGCTCTTGCGGGGAGGGCTTGGCTAGAAGGGCTTAGATTGAGAGGTGAGGAGGCCATTGTTATGAGTGATGGATCATAGGAATTTGGAGGCAAATAGAGAGTGAGAGTATGGGATTTCAGATATGAGAGAGGAAAGAAAATGTGGTAAGGTCTCAATGAATAGTGAACTTTCAGATTTATAGGCTCGCTCAACCTCTGGCGCACACCAAACCGCTCTATTGGCAACGTCTGGAATTCCAACGGCTACTTTTGACAGATCAACGGCTCTATTCTGAAATCATAGGCACTATCCTTCAACGGTCACTTAAAATGACGCGCTGCTTAATTTAATTCTGATGCGTGTAGATTCTCAGCACAACGTGTCTTAAGCGTGCCTCGGAGAGTGACACGTTTAAGCATGACACGTACCACCAAGTCTTACTAGTGAAGAAAGTAGAAACAGAGTGACTTAAGTAAGAAGGAAGTGAATGGGGTTAATACTGTAAATATAGTGGAGCAAAATATGTAACATATGTAACAGAGAATAATGTGGGACATGATGAGGTACATATGTTGTAATATAATGTGCATGCAAGGGACAAATAATAACACACATACAAATAGTCAGGATAGGCTTATTTGATTTTCTCACTAATGAATACTTCCGTATGTGGATTATGGGTTAGGAAGTGTTACATAGGAGTAGGCTAATGGGTAGGAAGCGTAAGCATGAATCATTTCTCGTTTGGCTTTTATATACGCTAGAAACAATCATCATGTTCTTACTTCGGGATAGAAGTGAATAAGAATGTAAAATGATAATCACATAATCACGAAGACAGCTAAATAAAAAATCATGCTTGGTTAGACCCTTTCAGAGTAGATAATGCATATCAAAGAAGAAAGAGCTGATCTTCATTCCTAAGTTCCCCAATGTGTAAAATTGTACATAAACTAGTCAAATTTAAGAGAGCTTATCGTGCTTTACATGATTACCTCAGTCAAGAGGGATCATCCCCAGTAATAGTCTTAGGTGGAGGAAGGGCATCCTATTTAAAGGCTTCGTAAAAATGTCAGCTACCTGTTCCTCTATTCTACAAAAGGTGAGCTCAATAGTTTTTCTTCTCAACGTGATCTCTCATAAAGTGGTGTCTAAGTCCAATATTCTTTGTCCTAGCATGAAGAACATGGTTTTTAGAGACGTTAATTGCACTAGTATTTTCACACCTGATTTCGATGGTTCCAAGCTTGACACCGTATTCCACTAGTTGTTGTTTCAACCACACTACTTGAGAGGAACATAACGTAGCTGTAATGTACTCAGCTTCAGTGGTGAAGGTCGCTGTGCAATTCTATTTCCTGGATCCCCAAGAGATGAGAGACGGTCCTAGGAATTGGGCCATGCCAAATTTACTCTTACTATCCATCAAGTACCTTGCATACAATGCATCAGTGTAACCAACGAGCAACACTTCACCACCTTTAGGATACCACAAAAAGGTTATTTGAGCCCTTAAGGTAGAGAAGGATCCTTTTGATGTTGATGAGATGGCTAGCTCGAGGATCCCTTTGAGCTCTGGCACACAAGCTCACTACAAACACTATATCTGGGTGAGAGGATATAAGATACATGAGGGAGCCAACCATTCCCCTATAGGTAGTCTCATCTACCTTTTCTACAGTCAATTCAACGTCAAGCTTAGTAGTAGTGGATATAAGAGTTGGGAAAGACTTGCTTGTATCCATAGCATACTTCTTGAGATTCTCCCTTAAATACTTCTGTTGGTGGATTTGAATACCATCTTTCTTCTGGACAACTTGCAACCCTAGAAAGAAAGTGACCTCACCTATGAGGCTCATATTGGATCTAGAGATCACGATTTCTGTGAACTCGTGAACCAGATCCTGATTAGTGGAACCAAAGATAATGTCATCAACAAACACTTGTACGATGATGATATCATCCTTAAGCTCTGTCTTGTCTTCTTACCTCTCTTGTAGTTGTGCTGAGTGAGGAATTCAGATAGACAATGATACCATGCTCTGGACGCTTGTTTGAGACCATACAATGCTTTGTCGAGGTAGAACACGTGGTCGGGGTGAGCTTTGTCTTCAAATCGAGGATACTGCTTCACGTACACTTCCTCATTCAAGCTACCATTTTAGAATGATGTCTTGACATCCATTTGATATAGCTTGAAATCCTTGATAGCTGCGAAGGCAATAACCAAGAGAATAGCTTCCAAGCAAGCTAAGGGGGCGTAGGTCTTGTCATAATCTATTCCTTCTTTTTGATTGTATCCTTGGGCCACTAAAAGTGCTTTGTTGCAAACAACATTGCCTGAGTCGTCGATCTTGTTCCTATAAGCCCAATGTGTTCCAATCACTTTCTTGTTAGGCGGCCTGAGGATGAGTCTCCAAACCGTGTGTCGCTCGAACTCCATAAGCTCTTCTTGCATCGCGACTACCCAGTCTAGATCCAAGAGGGCTTGCTGGACATTCTTTGGCTCGATGAGGGAGACAAAGGCATGAAACGCGGATAGATTGTTGAGGTTCAAGTGAGTGAAGACCTTGTCTGAGAAGGGAGTGAAGATTTGATCTGGTGGATGAGCACCCTTCTGCTGATAATTTCTCGTGACCATGGTAGTGGCTTCCGAGAAATGATTGAGCAAAGTTGGAGAGATCTGAGAGGATGAGGCACCTGAGGAATCCGCTGAAGCAGGAGGGAGGGTTGCTGAGGCACTGAAGGTTGCACTGCAACCTTCTTAGGTGCGTTGTGAGCCATGGGAGGCCCCCTTTTGACCCTTGGGAGGTCGCCCTAGACCTTTTTAGTTTTCGTTAGAGCTTCTGGGAGGGGCGCTGAAGAAGAAGAGGGGGTCGCTTCAACTGGTTGAAAGACCGCGTCAGCGATGAGGAGTCCTACTTCAACTTTAGTGTGACGGGAACCCTCTATACATGGTAGCTCTGCTTCATGAGTCTCTTCCTCTGGATCTACATGATCTTCGACTTGAGATGGATCTGTGGTGAGGCCGTCTTCTTGAGCACCATCATGTTGAGATGAGGGAGCTTTATGGATGTCCTTATCATCATCATCTCAGTTACTGAACAGGTCGCTGAGGAGGTATGATGTAGAGGACCTTGATGAGTGGGGGCCTCGCTTGGATCAGCTTCATCATCATCGTCTTCATGGATGGGTCACTCATCAAAAGTTACGTGGATGATTTCCTTAATTCTCTTGGTTCTTCTATTCAACATGTAGAAAACACGTGTTTGATCAGCTATTGTTCACTGTCACTAAGGTTCATTAAGCCTTAGTTGCGCTTAACAAGAATTCAATTGCGCTTTGAATACATGGGTTGCGCTTAACCTATGAAGAACTATTAGTAATGAGTTTACTAAAGTCCTTAAGTGCGGAAGAGGTTAGACAGACAATAAAGCACGCTTTAAGTTGTTAAAGTGCACCTATATTTGCACACACAAGAATTTCCAAATGGTGAGAACCCTAAGTCACTAGCTAACTCGGGATAAAACTCACCACTACACTTGAATTGATTAAGAAAGGCACTCTCAACACTCTCTGATTACAAACCAATATATCTCTCAAGCTCTCTCTAGCTTCCTATATTCTCTCAGTTTGTAATACCTAGAGTGAATGCAACAGTACTCTATTTATACACAATCCTTAAGCTAAACCTATAACTCAATTCGTGTAACAAACAAAGACTAAGCACAATGCCACCTCATCAATCCGTGTGCCTTGATCACTTCACCAGAATTAATCAGCGGCCTGGAGTGAATTGATTTTGTTCTTCATGTGTTGATCCACGCCACATAAGCAATCCATGTGCTTTAAGCTCTAACAAACTCCTGCCACGCTGGCGATCCCTGGAGTAGCGTCCCAAAGAGTGTGAAGTTCTTCTCGCACCTTCCTGTGCACACAACTTGCACTCTCCCTCTTTACCAGCCTTCTTAGCGTGTGGATTTGTTTTTCTACGCTCTGGCACACCCTAAGCTTCGGTGGAACCTAGTGGTCAACCTTCTTCAACTTCATTCAAGCGCGTCACTACGCCCTCGAAGCTCTATCACTCTTACTTCTTGGTCTTGAATGAATTTATTAAACACCGTTTGCGAAACTTACTTTCTCCGCTTGGTGTTAAGCGCGACTTAGACCAGTCAAGCGCATCTCTAAGTGACTTAAGCGCATCCTTACAAATATGACAATGACCTGGAAGGCTTAAAAAACACTAAGAGATTAAACATATTAGTTTGTTATCAACAAAACAAAGAGAAATAGATTAAGCTTTAACAAGACGATTAAACCTCAACTAACAATTTCCCCATTTTTGATGATGACAAACTGTTAACAGGTAAGCTCATGAATACTTTCTTAAGTGACTAAAATGAAGACAATAATATCAAATTAATCAAGTATTCAGATTCGGAATTGGATCAAAGTATCTTACCAAGTACTTAAACATACCAGTTTTCAATTCCCCCTGAATTCAAGCACGATCTCATACTTCCCCCTTAATCAAAGAGGAATGTACCTGTGTTTTTCCCCCTTTTGACATCATCGAAAAATTCAAAGCAAAGTCATACGGTAAGAAAAATAGTAGAGTGCGCTTGCTAGCTAGGACATCAGACAAAGCTCAATAGAGAACACTAAGCAACTTAAGTAAAGAATAGTCACGTCAGTAAGGCTCTCAGAGATATAAAAGTCAAGATGCATACTTCATTTATATTGTTCACAAACTGCCACAAAGTAGGTAGGAACCCTAGCAAGCTAATTCACAAAAACTTAGAACAAAGTAGAGAGAGAAAAGAAAGTCAGCCAAAGTGCTTAAAAGCGCAACCATCATAACTGCTCACAAACTACCACCCCTATCAGCTTCAAACTTCTCCTGGACCAGCTTCAGCATAGTTGACATCAGCTCAACCATCTCGCGAAGATGCTTTTCTACCCTCTCCTGATGCGCTTCCATCGAGGCAACAAGTACTGATAAGTCAGCAGAACTAGAGGAAGCTCGAGCGTGAGGGCTCAGCTCAGAGCGCGAGCTAGAGGGGAGCTTTTCCTCAGTATTGGGCAAAAGGATGGCAACGATGGCATCGGTAGTAAGAAAAGTTGAACAGACATAATCAGGAAGGGAATTGTCGTACAAACCGTCGGCACGAAGCATCTTGCAGATCAAGTGTGGGAAGTGCAGAGGACCGGATGTGGCAGCGCAACACAGCACCAGATGGCTCATCATGAGTTGAGCAGTATTAACAACGGGATTGGAAATAACTGCGGCCATAATACAACAATCAGCTATAGTCACCTTGTCAAGGTCGTAATCTCGCGGCGTGATGTTGGTGATGATGAAGTGGTGTAGCAGGCGCTTGGCGGGGCGAAGCATATCTACTGTAAGCGCTCCCTTAGGCACATTCGGTCCAAAAACAGTCTTCTTCAGCGCAGTAGCACCAGCCGGCCAATTCTTCTTGTAAAGCCGTCCGAAACCACTGGACTGCTCCGTTAGGCCAATAGCTTTGGCAAGATCCTTGACACGAAAACATTCTTTAGCGTTACCTCTCCACGTGAAGCCAACTGAGCTGTATTCGGGATTAGACGCTGGGTACTCCAGAGTTGCATAAAATTGATAGACCATTGCGTTGTTGCAGCGCGCAGGCTCTGTCTCAAGTGTATCCCAGCCTTGAAAGCTCAACCAGGTGGCAAAGCGAGTGACGTGGGAGGAATCTTGAAGCCCGGTCAGTAAATCAGTAGTAACTATCTTCGGATATAAGAAAGAGCGCTTCTGTACACCCTTAGGAATGGCAGGAAAATCTGTTAAGCCCATTACCTTGGTGCGCTTGGATCTGGTTGAAGCACCAGCCGGTTTCTGCTCTGGAGGAAGAGAATCGTGCTTGGACCCATCGGAAGACTCAACATCCTCTGAAGCAGGTGGAGGTGGAGCTACGGCCTTGCGCTTCTTGCCTGTGCGGCGAAGCGTATCACTTTGCCGATCAGGTCTCTGAGACTGTAAAGGAAGAGGAGAATTCACGCCAGTTCGAGGTAAAATTTGAAACTCACCATCGTCGTCTGAATCGGATGGAATACTGGCTAGAAGCTCTTTCGGAGAATGCAGAGATTGCGCTGGAGGCCGAACTTTGGAGCCAGGCCGAGAAGGGGTGTCGATACTGAGCGCACCTTTACCTTTAGCTGGAGTTGTGTGCGACGTCTCAGCTTGAGGTCTTCCAAGCTCCTTCACTTTGTTGTAGCCAGCGAATTCTAGATCAGAGGCGAGCTGAGCGAGATCCACCAGGGGATCATGAGAAAACAAGGGTTTTAAGGGGCTATCTGGTTTTGTAGCTACGAGGTCTTGTTCGTCATGGCCTGTAAGGTCAATGGGATCAGATTGTGAGACTGTTTTAGTAGCTGGGGAATTTGGGTTTGGCAAAGGAGAGTCTGGATGCTTTGTGCGAGATGTAACTTCGTGAGAGGCTGGGGTATTTTGTCGTGCAGGCTGTGTTGAGGAGGAGGCTTTAGTCATTGCTTGGACGAGGGATTCGACCTTGGCCCGTGTTGCTGGGTCAAGCTCATTGAGTTCACTGAGTACTTTGTCCATGGTAGTGATGGTAAGGAGAGAATGGAGAATGATGGGAATAGAAGAGGATAGAGGTAGAATGTAAGAAAATGGTAAGGTATAAATGGTTAGATAATACCTTGTATATATAGCCCAACCAACATACTCTGAGCCGCTTCAAACACCAATCAAAAGCAATCCTCAGAAATATAGCCGTTACCAGCTCCCAACAGTCCAATAAGAATGCGAAAATCGCGCTAGGCCTGCGCATAGCCCTCAACGGCTATAGTTATGACTGTTGTACTGCAAAAGAGCCGTTACATCACACAAGCGGCAGATTGATTTGACAAAAAGAGCGTTTCTTCAAAGTTAAGCAAACCCAACTCGGAAGGAAATCCACCCAGATGCACTGCAAAGCGCGATACACTGCAACACTGAAATGCGCTAAAGACTGAAGCGCATGCTGAATCACCTCTGAATAATAATACCGAATAAGCACAACACTGATTGAGATGAGTAGATGTAAGAGCGTGATGTCCAGTTCATTTCTCAAACTACAATGTAAAGTAATTCATGAATAGGAAGATGCACATTTCATATAGGGGACATTAGAGCATTCAATCACTCAAGTTGATGTGGAAGTATGTGCATATACATGTAGCATGGTAATTGGGCTTTATGTCACCAAATGAATACTTCTCTAATGTAGATCTCAATAAAGGATGAGAGAAGCGTTACATCTAGTCAGGCTAAGGACACCTATGCAATGGATCATTTCTTAGGCATGTAATATGGGTAGAAGACGATCACCGTTGTCACGTTTTTGGCAAAGAAGAGCATGCATGGACTAGGATTATATCAAATCAAGCCAAACAAGTCAGACAAGTTCAATACTAATTCATTTCAATGATCAACTAAAAGCATGAAAGACTCAAAGCTATCAAGCGCAAGCAACCATAGTTTGTACCTTGATACTAAGCTCGCTAGTTCTAGTCAAATAGAGGAATACTTACAGTTCCATTGCCTCGAAGCTAATGGAGTCGAATAAGGCCAAGCTGAACCCTGAGGTTTAGGAATACCTGACGATTAAGCGCTTTAGTGAAGATATCTGCCAATTGCCCTTTTGAAGATACGTGAATAAGCTCAATATGCTTGCGCTCCACATGATCACGTAGAAAGTGATGTCTTACGTCAATGTGCTTCGTTCTTGTATGATGGACAGGGTTCTTCGAAACACATATATCGCTGGTATTATCAAAAATATAGATATAGTGTCAAGAGTAATACCATAGTCAACGAGATATTGCTTTATCCACAACACTTGAGCGCAACATTGCGCTGCAGCTATGTATTCTGCCTCTGTCGTTGAAAGCGCTGTACAATTTTGTTTCTTGGATCCCCAGGAGACTAAGCAAGGGCCAAGGAACTGTGCCATACCACTAGTGCTCTTTCTATCAGCCAAGTAACCTGCATAATCTGCATCGGTATAGCCAACAAGAGAAAGACCGCCCCCTTTGGAATACCAAAGGCAAAGATCGTTAGACCCTTTTAAATACCTAAAGATGCACTTTACATGAGAGAGGTGAGAAGCGCGAGGGTCTGACTGTGATCGAGTGCATACACTAACGACAAAAACAATATCTGGACGTGAAGCAGTTAAATACATTAGAGAACCTATCATACCTCGATACACGGTTTCATCTACCTTCTCAGCCATTAGATCTTTGTCCAGTTTTGTAGTGGTTGAGAGGGGAGTAGGGCAAGGTTTGGAGTTCTCCATTTGGTACTTCTTAAGAATCTCTTTGATGTATTTCTGCTGGTGAATCTCAATGCCTTCATCCATTTGGTTTACTTGAAGCCCTAGAAAATACTTGAGCTCACCAATCATGCTCATACTGAACTTGAGGCTCATGGTGTTCTTAAAGTCTTCTACAAGCTGCAAGTTAGTAGAACCAAATATAATATCATCAACGTAAATTTGAACAATGAGAATATCACCTTTCACTTCCCTTATGAAGAGGGTTTTGTCCACCAAACCTCTCTTGTAGTCATTTCCCAACAAGTACTTAGATAGACAGTCATACCAAGCGCGAGGGGCTTGCTTCAGTCCATATAGCGCTTTGTCAAGAAAGTACACGTGGTCTGGATAAGCTGGATCTTCAAATCCTGATGGTTGCTTGACATAGACCTCCCCATTAAGCTTACCATTGAGGAAGGCTGTCTTCACATCCATTTAAAATAGCTTGAATCCTTTGTGCTCTGCGTAAGCTATCAACAGTCGAATTGCCTCTAGTCGAGCTACTGGTGCGTACGTTTCATCGTAGTCAATGCCCTCTTGTTGATTGTAACCTTGTGCAACAAGACGCGATTTGTTTCGTACCACCACTCCACTATCATCCAGCTTGTTTCTGAATACCCAGCGCGTGCCAATTATGCTTCTATCACCTGGCCGGGGTACCAGACGCCAAACTTGGTTGCGCTTGAACTCTTCTAACTCTTCTTGCATGGCTATTATCCAATCTGGATCTTGAAGCGCAACTTGTATGGACTTGGGTTCATGTAAAGAAACAAAAGCACTACAAGCAAGTATGTTACGAACGTTAGAGCGAGTTTGGGTACCTTTTTCATACTGAGATATGATCGCAGAAACTGGATGTGAGTTCATCTGTTGATAATCGCACACGGTGACCTCTGTATTGTCTGGTAGCTTCATCGTTGTGGTTTTGGACAAACTTTCACTACCACCAGAAAGGCCACTGGGTCCCGCTTGAGGACTTCCAGGTTACGCTTCACCATTGCTAGCTCCCGCTTGAGAGCTAGAAGGGGGAGAAGAAGTAACAGAGGGAGTTACCTGACCTGGAGAAAGAGGTGAAGGAGGAGCAAGAACGTCAATGGATGGGTCACTTCCATGATCTTCATTCTGAGTTTTGTCCTCTGGAGTTGTTTCTTCACTGGGAATGCAGGCTTCTGTGGCCAAGGGCTGAGAAGCGCATCTTCCACCATCATCATCGTCACTTTCCATACCTGGAGAAGGGATAGAAGGTTGCTCTTGAGGACTGGGAAGAGAAGCTGGAGGTAGATCATGACTGGAGAATGGATCATCGTTGATTTCTGGTACACTTTTGAGCTCTCCTTCATTGAATTTCACATGGATACTATCTTCTTCCCTTTGAGTTCTCAGGTTGAGTACTCTATCCTTGACTAGTAGGTGCATATCCAAGGAAGATAGCCTCATCATTCCTAGCATCAAATTTATCCAAGAGATCTCTCCCATTGTTATTGACGTAGCACTTGCAACCAAACACCCTTAGGTGAGAGATATTCGGTGTACGCCCTTTAAGCAGTTCATAGGGAGTTTTCTCAAGAATTGGCCTTAAGAAGGCACGGTTAATTATATAACATGCAGTGCTCACAGCTTGAGCCCAATAGTGTGAAGCGACACCACTAGAGAGTAGCATTGTGCGTGCCATCTCTTGGAGTGTCCTATTCTTGCGCTCAACCACACCATTTTGCTCAGGGGTTCTAGGTGTAGAGAAGTTATGATCTATACCCCTTTCCTCACAAAATGATAGGAACTCACCATTCTTGAATTCAGTTCCATTTTCAGAACGAATTGAACAAATGGGGAGCCCTAGCTTCTTTTCCAGTAGAAGCGCAAGAGCTTGAAACTTTGCAAAGGTTTCGCTCTTGTGTTTCAAGAAAAGAGTCCAGGTATAGCGAGAATAATCATCAACTATTACAAAAATATAGCGATTACCTCCTTTACTCTGCGTTCGTAGTGGTCCACATAAGTCCATGTGGAGAAGCTCAAGGGGAGCTTTAGTCTGCACTACCTTGATAGAGGGAAAGGAGCTACGAGTCACTTTAGCTTTTGAGCAGTTTGAGCATGAAGTCATGGATTCCACCTTGATGCGAGGAAGACCACGAACAAGATATTTGGATTGTAGCTTGTTGAGTAGATGTAGACTTGCGTGTCCCATTCTCTTGTGCCAAAGATTTGTCGTCTCAGTGAGTGTAGCTAGACATAGGTTGCACTTAGGAGAGAAGGAGTGGTCGAAGAGGTAAGTGTTGTCTAAGCGCTTGCCCTTTAGAAGCACCTCTTGTTCAGGACTGACCACTGCACATTCAGTTGTACTAAACCATACCTTATTACCTCCTTGGTCGCATAATTGTGCTACACTCAGTAGATTGAACCGAAGGTTCTCTACTAAGTTTACATCTCCTATCTGAATGGCTTTGTTGAGATGCGCTTGTCCTTTAGCAATGATCTTCCCTTGATTTTTGTCACCGAAGGAGACGCTGCCTCCTTCCTTAGCTTGGAACGAAAGTAGTAACTGTGGATCACCCGTCATGTGACACGAGCAACCGCTGTCGATATACCACCTACATTTCATCCCAACCTGCAAAAGTAGAGATCAAGCTTTGATCTCCCATCGAAGCTTGCGCTTCGTGAGAATATTAGACATAGCTATTTCTAAGCTAGTCTTTTGGACTGGCTCATAATATCTAGGATCATTCAGATCTAACACAATGTGAGGTCGCGCTGGACGAAGCGCACCTCTATGTCCAGAAGCGCATCCGTGCTCAACAGATGACTGTTGAATACGTGTACGCTTGCCCTTGTTTTTAGCCATTGGCTTATAAGGCTTACTCTTAAGGACCTTCAAGTCCTTTCCCTCACGCCTGTCGTGTCCATTTTGACCATAAAAGGTACAGTAATGGTTACCTCTTACATAACCATACTTGCCCTTTCTTGGTCTAAATGGTTCTTTCTTTTGTAAGACTGAAGGCTGAGTTGGGGTATGCGCTTGTTTCTTATACAAAAGATGCGCTTTTTCCCCGCGAAACCACTCTTTGGTTTCTGAAGGTTGGTCCTCAGGTACCTTTATTTTGCTCTTCAAATGAGAGTTTTCACTCTTGTAGGCAGTTAGGTCTTGTTCAAGTGATTTGATTCTAGCAGAGAACTCACTTGCTTGAGGAGGAATGGAGGAAGAGGATGATTCCTGGGGGTCATAACCCAATCCAGGTCTAGCTTTAACAAAGCCTGTTTGAGGGACAAACTTTGTTTCCACTAATTTAGTAAGAACATCAAGCTTTGATATGATCTGATTGAGCTTAACATCTTTAGTTGAGACAGAGTTACTTTCCAACCCTTTACCATGACAAAGTTCACAAGATTTAGAGAGGAGTGTGGTTTTGTCATGTAAATGTTTGGAAAGCTCAACCAATTCTTCCTTAGCATTATCAAGTTCAACCAGCCGTGCTCTAGCATCAGTTGCTAGAGACTTATGCTGAACCATAAGCTCTTTTAAAAGAAGGATAAGATTGCGCTTGGGCAGAATGTCAAGGTTCAGATCATTTACCTCAATCTCAGAGCCAGAGTCTGAGTCAGATGCGGGGCCAGCCATTAAGCACAAGTCAGGTTGCGCTCCATCTTCTGAATCATCATCAGATTCTCCCCAAAGTGTGACGAACACCTATTTGGGGGGCTGTTTTGAGCTTGAGCCTGGATTCACTTTTGGATGAGGACACGCTTTAGCAAGGTGTCCCTTCTCGTTACAGTTGAAACAAGTGAGATCCCTGACATCGCGCTGCTTATAGGTAGAGTCGCGCTTGAGACCGCCTTGTTTCTTGAAAAACTTTTTCACGAGATTGGTCATCATAGCGACATCCCTATCATCGTTGTCTTCTCCTTCATCATCATTTTCAAGATTTTGGAGAACACGAGATAACTTGAGCGCCATTCCTTTGTTATCTCGTTCTGAGTGCTTTTCCTCGTTGTTCTTGATTTCCTGGACTTTGAATTTCTCTGCAAGAACAGAGATAGGCAATTCTCGAGTTTCCTTGGACTGAAGAAGAATTTGCGTGAGGATTGTATACTTTGAGTTCACTCCATGAATTAACGCCATAGAGTATTCCCAAGCTTTCTTCTCCATTCCAGCAGAAGCATCTTGTCATAGAGGATTTGACACCGAGAATGATAATCAGAAACGAGCTCATTTTCCCCCACTCTAACGGAGCAAAATTCGTGGTTAAGCTCAAAGATACGATTGTCCTTCATGTCATCACTACCTGAGTGCATGTTTATGATGGCTTTCCACATGGCTTGGGCAGTGGGAGGAACATTACCTTGTCTATGTATTTCCTTGAAAGTGCATTAAAAATGAGCTGTCGCGCTTTAGCATTCTTCTCTATCAGTTGGTACTCTTTTGCTTCCCATTTTGAGTCATCAGTTTCAGAGATCTTCTCATCGCCCTTTTCAATAATCTTCCAGCATTGGTAGTCCGTTTGCTGTATGTAATTCTTCGTCATTGTGAGCCACCATTTGAGTTCGCCTTCAACAAGGACATGGGGCTTGGCGAGAGAAATGCCGAGGTTGAAACTAGCCATTGTTCGAGACTTGATAATCCTTTGAACCTGTAAAAGGATTAGTGCAAATAGATAACCTGGCTCTGATACCAATTGTAGAAAACAAGTGTTTGATCAGCTATTGTTCACTGTCACTAAGGTTCATTAAGCCTTAGTTGCGCTTAACAAGAATTCAATTGCGCTTTGAATACTTAGGTTGCGCTTAACCTATGAAGAACCATTATTAATGAGTTTACTAAAGTCCTTAAGTGCAGAAGAGGTTAGACAGACAATAAAGCGCGCTTTAAGTTGTTAAAGCGCACCTATATTTGCACACACAAGAATTTCCAAACGGTGAGAACCCTAAGTCACTAGCTGACTCGGGATAATACTCACCACTACACTTGTATTGATTAAGAAAGGATTACAATCTCTCGCTTCAACACTTGAAGCTCACTCGTAATCTCTCTCTTTACAATACTTGGAGTTCAGCTCTGAAGAACAAGAAGGCACTCTCAACACTCTCTGATTACAAACCAATATATCTCTCAAGCTCTCTCTAGCTTCCTACATTCTCTCAGTTTGCAATACCTAGAGTGAATGCAACAATACTCTATTTATACACAATCCTTAAGCTAAACCTATAACTCAATTCGTGTAACAAACAAAGACTAAGCACAATGCCACCTCATCAATCTGTGTGCCTTGATCACTTCACCAGAATTAATTAGCGGCCTGGAGTGAATTGGTTTTGTTCTTCATGTGTTGATCCACGCCACATAAGCAATCCGTGTGCTTTAAGCTCTAACACACTTCTGCCACGCTGGCGATCCCTGGAGTAGCGTCCCAAAGAGTGTGAAGTTCTTCTCGCACCTTCCTGTGCACACAACTTGCACTCTCCCGCTTTACCAGCCTTCTTAGCGTGTGGATTTGTTCTTCTGCCCTCTGGCACACCCTAAGCTTCGGTGGAACCTAGTGGTCAACCTTCTTCAACTTCATTCAAGCGCGTCACTACGCCCTTGAAGCTCGATCACTCTTACTTCTTGGTCTTGAATGGATTTATTAAACACCGCTTGCGAAACTTACTTTCTCCGCTTGGTGTTAAGCGCAACTGAGACCAGTCAAGCGCATCTCTAAGTGACTTAAGCGCATCCTTACAAATATGGCAATGACCTGGAAGGCTTAAAAAACACTAAGAGATTAAACATATTAGTTTGTTATCATCAAAACAAAGAGAAATAGATTAAGCTTTAACAAGAGGATTAAAGCTCAACTAACACAACACCATGTACGCCTTGCTATAGGGAGCTAAGCTAAGAAAAATAGCTTCATCGTTACATGCATCAAATTATCTAAGTTATCCTTACCATTATTATGCACATAACATTTACACCCAAATACATGCAAATGTGAAAGATTTGGTGTCTTCCCCTTGAGTAGCTCATATGTTTTCTTCTCCAGAATCGGCCTTAGCATGGCCCCATTGATTATATAGCAAGCTGTGCTTACAGCTTGAGCTCAATAGTATGGAGGGATCCCACTAGGTATAAGCATAGTCTGACCATCTCTTCTTGTGTCCTATTTTTCCTTTCCACCACTCCACTTTATTGAGGTGTTCTTGGAGATGAGAAGTTGTGGTTGATTCCCTTTTCCCTGCAAAATATTAGAAATTGCCCATTCTCGAATTCCAGCCCATGATCTGAGGGAATGGAATGGAGAGGGAGATCTAAAGTCTTTTCAAGTATTAGAACTAAGGATGAGAACTCCTCAAAACCTTCATCTTTAGTCCTAAGGAAAGAGTCCAAGTGAATCGAGAAAAGCCATCAACTATCACATAGGTATAGAGATTACCTCATGTGCTTTGGACTGGAGTAGGGCCGCATAGGTACATATGTATGAGTTCGAGGGGTCGCTTGGTAGTTATGACCTTCTTTGAGAGGGATAAAAACTATCGCGTAATATTGCAGCGAGCACATTCAGAGCAGTGCTTCACAGTGTCGGGCATGATCTCTAACAAGCTCCCTTGTGTGAAGCTTGTTGAGGAGATGCAAGATCACGTGTCCAAGGTGTTGATGCCAAAGGTTGGACTACTCTTAATGGTCGCGAGACAGAGATTATTAGAAGGAGCAAAAGAGTAGTCGAACAAGTAAGTGTTCTCAACCCTTTCCCCCCTCATAATTACCTCTTTGTAAGAATCTTTGACTACATAATCAGTTGTGGTGAAGGTGACCTCATTTCTGCCTTGGTCGCAGATTTGAGTGACACTTAGAAGGTTTAACTTCAAACTATTCCCCAAACTTACGTTCCCTAAGTTGTATATCCGGAGTGAGTTGCACGCTTCCAGTGGCCTTAATCCTTCATTGCTTTTTGTCACCGAAGGAGATGCTACTTCCTTCATTGTCTTGAAACGAGAACAAAAAACATGGGTCGCCCATCATGTGATACGAGCAACCATTATCAAATTACCACTTTCTCTTTGTCTCAACCTGCATATAAGAAGAATTAATTTTTGGGCACCCATCGAAACTTAGGTTTCGTGGGAGGATTAGTAGAAGCACCACCTAATATAGATTTTCTAGGTCTGACTTTATTAGAGGATGCAATAGGTTGATAATAAGAGGGATCATTCAAATCCAAGACCTGGTTGAGCCTAGATTTGTATGAGACAAAGGGTTTGCTTTTAAGCGCCCTCTTATTCTCACATTATTTCACCTTGTGACCATTTTTACCACAGTGAGTATAGTATAGATTGTACCTCACATAGCCATATTTCCCTTTACCTGGGCGAAATGGCGGTTTCTTCTCAAGATTAACATGCAGAGATTTAGGATTTTTAGCTTCCTTGAGGTATAGCTCGTGTGCCTTTTCCCCATGAAACCGTCTTTTGTTTTCTTTGGGGTTATCTTCAAGAACCTTCATCTTGTTCTCAAGATATTGATTCTTGCTTTTGCAAGATTGTAATTCTTTAAAAAATGAATTGATCTTTGCAGTCAATTCATTGGCAAGAGGAATATCTTTTGAACAAGATGGAGCTTCTTCAGGAGAGTAGCCTAGCCCAGGTCTAGCTGTAACAGAGACTATTTGGCTCACAGTCTTTGCATCGATAGATAGAGTTAGTTTATCGAGCTTATCCATTATTTTGTTAAGCTGGCTTGAGACAGTTGAATCACAAGGTTGCTTAATGACTTTTCCTTTACATTGTTCACCAAATTTTGTAAGGACGATGATTTCAACGTGTAGCTTCTTGGATATTTCAACTATTTCAGCATGAAGCTCACTGATTTCATCTGTGTACTCATTTTCTTGAGACATGAGGGTTTCATTATCTTCAACCAACCCCTCACGAAAGTTAATCAATTCCTCTTTAGGTAAAATGTTAAGTTTGATAGAGGATACCTTGACTGGCTCATCATTGTTAGAATCCTCTATAGCCATGAAGCATTTGTCTTGCTTGTTCTCACCTACATTGAGCTCGTCGTCAGATTCGCCCCATGAGGTGAAGAAGGCTTTCTTTGACTCGGTGTTGCTTGTGCTCGCAACTACCTTGGGGTTGGTGCAGGTCTTGGGTAGGTGACCTTTTTGCTGGCAAGTAAAAAAAACAAAGTTTCGTAGGTCCCTTTTAGTGAGCGGTTCTGTCTTGAAGTTCCTTTGTTCTTCAGAAACTTCTTGACCATTTTGATCATCATGGCAACTTCAGCGTTGTCTTCATCTTCAATGCTGGTCTCACTATCCAATCTCTGAAGAACCTTAGTAAGCTTGAGCGTTGTTTCCTTATCTTCCTTAAAAGAATGCATATGCTCTTGATCTTGGATCTCCTGGACTCTGAACTTTCCAGCGAGCACATAGACATGTAGCTCCTTAGTCGTTGTCGTCATGAGCATGATCTTCTTGGTCGTATCATACTTTTGATTGACGTCGTGGATGAACGCCATGGAAAGCTCCCATTATTCTATATCAACCCCTGCAGACGTCATCTTGTCTTCAAGAACTTGGAAGCGAGAGTGGCAGTTGGAGATAGATTCAGTTTCACCCATGCGAAATGAGTGAAACTCCCTTTGTAGCTCAAACTTCTTGTTATTCTTTATATTATCGCTACCTTGATGCATGTAGATTATGGCCTTCCACATGACTTGGGCCGTGTGAATGCTCATAACTTTATCCATGTCTTTTTGCTGAAGGGAGTTAAAGATAAGCTACCTTGCTTTTGCATTTTTCTCCATTAAAGCATACTCAGATGGACCCAAATGTGCTTCTTTTGTTGCATCAGGCACCTTCTCATCAACATTCTGGATAATCATCCGACACTGAAAGTCTGTCTGTTGAATTTAGTTCCTGGTCATCGCCACCCACCATTCGAGTTCCCCTTCAGTGAGGAGGTGTGGATTTTTGAGGGAGATCCCAAGATTGTGAGAATTCCTGATTTCTCGATCTTGGGGCATGATGACGCTTCTTGCGATGAAAGAGAGAGAACAGTTTCTTGAAGAATGAAGATTTCTTGGTCAGAAACACTTGCTCTGATAGCAATTGTGGGATCGATGATAGTTTCTTCACAAATCAAGTTTCTATTGTTGGGGCAGGTTCCGTGGCCTTATTTTAATCCTGGTAGCCTTTGTTCTTATAAATGAGAGAAAGGCCCATAAAATAAAGGCCCAAGGAACTCTCTCATATAAATACCTGAATCTAGAGTATGGGAGGGAGATCCCATTTCTAACGTACTGAAACTCTACCAAAATACAGAGCTATAAAGCGCTCTTTTGTCTTATTCACTCACGATCATAAGATATTATTTATCCCCTCTTTTGAGCCTCGACTAACTTGAGCGTCGGAGAGCCAAATCCATAGGAAGCCCCCCCTTTCCCGTGGGTTTGGTCGTGCAGGTACCCTCACGAGGAAGGATCGAGGTGATCGACAAGCATCCAGGAATCTTGGAGCGTTCAACCAGCTTTACCCTCATCAAAGGACAACAAGAGTGAACTTCAGCCTCTCGACGAGACGTGTTGGCTCGACGAGATTCTTGGGCTTCAACACTGGCGCCGACCATGGAAAATTTCTCACACATTTAAACAAACCAAGAGTACCAAATGGCTAGCCGAAATAACGCGTTGAGCAGACGTCGTAGCTCCAGCTCCCGAGCAGCTAAAGCTCCCGGCCCCTCAGTGCAAGACAACACATATCGGAGCCGCAACATAAACATGAGTACAGACATCGTCGAGTACAACAAATACCTACGTTGGTTGGAAACCAAAAGACAACATGAAGAGGAGGAACAAATGCTTCATCAGCAAGAGGACAAGATGCAGCATCATCAAGACGAGTTGGCGAGAGATCATTTGGAAGAGGAAGCACGGCTCATGAGAGAGTGCGAGTTCGCGCACATAGAATCCGAACCTCGGTAAAACACTCGAACACTCGGTTCGGGTCGTCATTCTGCCCCACCCCAATACCCAAACGACTAGCATGAAAGGCCTTATGATCCCTACGAGCCCCAACCACTTCCACTCTGAGCTAACGCACACATGTACGAGCCTCAACGCCCGCCTTCGAGACTCTATGAGCCCTACATGACCCAGTATTTACCACCCAATCTGCACGAGCCTCGTCATCTGCCCTCGAGACTCCACGGAATCTACGTACCTAGAACCTTCCACTTGCCCTCCCCGAGCCTCATTACAACCCCTATGCCAACAACATACCTGAGTTCCACAACCACGAGTAGTACATGGGACTTCGACCACTCGACCCCTACAACACCTTACCTGGCCCCTTGTATAGCCATCAGATCAACGCGGGGTCAAATTCTCGAGGGGGTACTATCTTCGCCGACCACATAGTCAATACCCTCGCGTGTAACGAATTCAAGTACCCTAACTTGAAAGAATACACGGGAAATGAAGACCCAAGAGACCATTTTAACTGATACCGCTATGCCATACTGTCTTATAACGCGGATGATGCTACCATGTGTAAAGGTTTTCCGAACACACTATCCGGAACCTCCCTCTCGTTGATTCTATCACTGCCTAAATGAATTATCCGGAGCTTCGACGATCTGGAGGAGCGCTTTATCACCCACTTCAGCGTCTCCAAAAAATGCAAATTGATGATGTTACAGACCCATGGGGTCAAACAGAAGGTCGGAGAGACCCTTGATTCTTATGTCCGATGGTTTACTACGATAGCGCTCAAGGTAGGGATGTCAACGAGGCGGGTTCGCGGCAGGGACTACTATCCCTGTTTATAATTTTAATCCCCATCCCCGTCGTGGAACAATTTTTTTCACCATCCCCGTCCTTGCCGGGTCCCCATCCCCATCGGGGATTCCCCATCCCTGTTATCTTAATTGAATATTCAATTTTGTTTGCTATATGTGTATCTAAATATAAAAGAAAGTAAATTAAACAACGAATGTTTTTAATTCATAATCAATTAGTAATTAAATAACCGACAAAACAAGATAATAAAATAAATTAAGACAAATGAAAAACCACATCGACATGTGAAGTCTTATGAACTAACCAACCCCCGTCGGGGATTCTCCACGGGGTCGGGGTCGGGGCGGGGGACTGGGCGGGGACACCATTCCCCACCCCATTCCCATCCCCATGCGGGGATCTTATGTTTCACCCATACCCATCCCCATCCCCATTTAAAAACCCCATCCCATCCCCGTCATGGGGATTCCCCATAGGGAAGCGGGGATCCCCGCCCCATTGCCTTCCCTAGCTCGAGGCGCATGACTTTACCGAGGATGGTGCTCGGCCGACATTTTTTGGGGGTTTACTCGACGAATCTGACTTCAAAGACAGGCTGGGAAGGAAGATCAATGACCCGAATATTTACCTCAGCTATGATCGAATGTTGCAAAATGCCTATGGCCAAATTGAGTCCGACAAAATCACATGGCGACACCATGGCATCGAGCCCTCAAAGAAGTAGGGACACACATCAGGCACCGATCAAAGGGAAATACAACATGGGGACCCAAGAGACAAGCCGAGTAACATTCCAGGGCCCCCGCTCTCCAAGCACAAGGCCAATAAGGCCAAACCCAATTATAGGTGCAAAATATTATGGCCAACGTGCAAGAAAACGTGGGTCGAGGAAGAAAGCCGACGCCCCAAGGCCAAGAGGTGTGGTGCGCGAGGCACCGCAACAACAACCATTCGACTTCCCGATGCCGAAGCATTTTCAGAGAAGCCCATGTAGAAGATAGCCAAATCATGGCAGATTGTCGAGCACATGGCCGGGAAGCTAACCAATTGCCCTCACCTGCATCACAGTCACCCCAATTCCCTCGACCAGACGGCTTTGTAGGGACAATCACGGGGTGCCACAAACCTCAACTACCTAGCCGACGGGAGCAACGACAAGCCTTGAACGCACCCCTTCCTAAAGGAACGTTGGTGATGCTGATAGCCGAATCCACTCGCAGCCCGTACCAGTTATGTTTCTCAGATACAAACCTGGTTGAGTGGGCCAACAAGGAAGCTGATCCACTAATCATCCACATTCAACTGGGGACCAAAGTTTTTAAGAGAGTGATGGTTGACACGAAGAGTGCAAAAGACATCATATACTGGGAGGCCTATCAAAACCTCGGGCTCGACCCTTCCAGACTCAGACCGACAAACTGTAACCTCGTTGGCTTCACTGGAGACTCCATAAAAGCACTGGGGTGGAAACGATCGATATGATTCTGGGGGATGAAGACGGACCTCGACGCAGCTGCCCAATCGATTGCCTAGTTATCCTGTTAGCATCGTCTTACAATGCCATTTTAGGATGAGACTCGTTGACACGTTCGAGGCGGTGGTGTCGATTAGCCACTTTTGCCTCAAGTTTCCCACCTCGACTGGCACTGATATCACGAGGGGTAATCAGGAGAAAAGCAAGACATGCTACATACATGCCGATAAGAACGATAAAAAGGTTGTACATGCGAACCAACTTTACCTATCCGGGTCACTACGCACTGAGGACGAAGCAGACCTGGATCCCAGAGAAGCGACCAGATCAAGTTCGCGTGAAGACAGTCCACCACACACCGTCGAGGTCGAGAAGCATTGCATATCACCCTTCGGCAAGGAGGGTAAGAACGTGCATGTTGGCCAGGGCCTTCGCCCAGAAGTCATATCGAAGATCAAGGTCATGCTAGGGGCATCGAGGGACATATTTGCATGGACCCTCGAGATCTGAAAGGTATACCCCCAGAGATCATGAACCATTTACTCTCCATATATCCGCAAGTGGCTCCCCGCCAACAAAAGAAGAAAAAACAGGAAGGCCCGAAGAACGACGCAGCAGTGGCAGAACTTGCTAAACTGCTCAAGTCAGGCTTCATGCAACCCATTCAATACCCCACCTGGCTTTCTAGTGTTGTTATGGCCCCAAATAGAGACATAGGAAAGTGGCGGATATGTGTCAATTTCACGGACCTCAATAAAGGCGTGCCCAAAGGACAGTTATCCCCTACCATCCATTGACCAATTCGTCAATTCCACTGCTGGCCACAAGGCATTAATCTTTCTCGACGCTTACTCCGGGTATAACCAGGTTGTGATG
>NW_027369278.1:0-43816 GCF_046119375.1 Phyllobates terribilis
GGCTTTATAATTAACAATATAAGAGGTATTTTTACTCAAATTCACCCATATAAGGGGTGTTTTTAGCAAATTTCTCTAAATCTTAACCCCTAAAATATTATTCATAATATATATTGTTTTTATAATTGGTGTAACATTTAGTTATTTAATGACCATGATCAGTGCTACATGTAGTGCTTAGTTTTCACCAAATTTGTAATTATATCGTCTCCAAAATATTCATACATCATATACTCATATGAATGCTAAACATTCTTGCTTGGTAGCACAAAATATATGTTTTAGATTTTTCTATCATTTATTTGAACTAGCTTACTGTCATGTCTATCATGGATTTTTGAATAATATAATCCTATTATTATAAGATAACTAATTAAATATAAACAAATGATAGATAATTTATTTTTGACTATATCCCAGAAGTGAAAGATAATGCATTTATAAATAATATAAATTTTCATCTCTATTTCATATATTTTAATCATGTCATGTTTATTTCTGTATATTTTTATTAGCATATAATAATTTCAATAAAATTTATCCTCTGAAGCATTGTTAGTATTATCAAATTAAAAATGTATATCAAACTTAACCGACTAACAAAAAATAATCCAATTCAATCCGACCCGGCCTGACTTCGCCCAATCTTCCAACATGCACGTAATTTACCCAAATTTGAAGTGATATGAAATTGAAATAGCCCGCTCAAAACGGCTCGACTTGTCTGGTTTCCACATATATAATCGCTCATAATCCGATTTGATTGTAATCTGATTCAACACGAAATGAAAAAGTATGACTTGATCGAAACCCGATTGGACCAAGATGCGACTCGAATGAAACCCGATCTGACCAAATTCTGATTCAACCGAATCTGAAACAATCTAATTGATTTGACCAATAATCGAACTTGACCGACTAACTAAAAATCATATCTGATCCTACCCGAACCGACTTGGCCCAATATTCCATCACACACATAATAGACTCGAATCCGAAATGATCCGAATCCGAAATAACCCATCCGAAACTCGTCCAATCTACCCGATTTCCAGGCCTAGATGCAAACACTCAAACAAGAAAAAAAAAGCTCGAAGTATTCTTATTTCATTACGGATTATACATAACTAGACCTGAACAGTAAGAACCCGACCTGGCCCGACTAACTTGGAAACTTAACCCAATGGATCTGAGACCCGATTAACCCGGAAATCGTGGGTCAAACCCAAAAGACCCGAACATGAGACAAAAAATTAATTTCACATAATACATGTCATTATTATGATGAAAAGCTATGAAAAATCATTAAAATGACATTCTTAAAGTGTTGTGTCAGCTCAACCCGACCCCAATCATGATCAAATATTTATTATAAAAAACTCTCTTTTCTCCTTTCCCTTTTCCTGCGGTATTTTCTCCTCTCCATCCAAGATTGTTGCCGGTCACCTATTTCCTCTCATTTATCCATCGATCTTCCTCTCCCATGGTGTAGATATCCTCGGTATTGCTCTTGGCAGTGGCTCCTCTACCGCCACTTCTTGTTCGTCGTCGCTTTATCTCCTTCGTTGGTGGAGACCATCCGTCTTACCAATGGTGCGCAAGAAGAAAAGCTCTCCCTACGCTCCTAAGGGTCCAATATCAAACATTGGTCCACCTCTCCCTCCCAAAGGTGGTGGAAACTCTAAGAAGAAAGGTGTTTCGGCGCCTCCTCCTCCAAAGATTGAGACAAAAATCACCAAGAACAATGGCGACCGATCATCTTCCTCCACCAAGATCGATTCTTCAAAGGGCCGCCTTGGTCCAACAAAGCGGAGGTTGAAGATTCAAGTTCGGATTCGGATGTTTCTTCTCCGGAGTCGCACAAAGGTTATGGAAAGAAATCCAAAATCAAGTCCACCGATCCTAGCAAGTACCTCAAAGAAGATGGTGGTAGTCGAAAGGTTGAAGAAGACGATCTCCTTGTTAACCGTGTAGAAATTGCCACACATGACAAGTGAACCTTCTCTGATGATGATTCGGAAGATTTCGACTCCATAAACCATGAAGATCCGGCCGTTTATCACATTTCCAAGTCCAAAAGTGTTGTCGGCGATAACAAGGTTAGTTATGATTTTTGTCACATTTCTCCGGCTGATCATGTCGGCGTTGGCACCGGGGCCACCGTCGGCACGGTAGTTCTCCCTCCTAAGATTGGTGTTGATCGGCCCCCTAGCACATCCGGCACTCTGGTCAACGAGAAAGTCCAAGAGATGCCGGCCCCATGCGAAGGGTCACCCCACCCATGCGAAGAGGCGCGCCTACCAGCCGAAGAGTCACGCGGTGTGCTAGTCAAAGAGTCACGCGGCATGCAAGGTGAAGGGTCACACGTTTCTCTTAACTCCAAGCTCGTAAATGCTCCTTTGACCCACGTTTCCCACATGCCGGCCTCCAAGAGTCACGTCCCCTCACCTCCTCCCCTAACTCTTCAAAATTTCCCCTCATGCAATAAACCCCTCAACTAGCCCTAAAGTCCACGCGTCCCACTCCAAGACTAACCCTTCGCCTCACCTCTCCACTCCTCCTCCGAATCTTGGCAACCCAGGTATTCTCCCTACTCCCTCTTCCATTTCTAACCTTGCCTATTCCTCTAACTCCCTTCCTCCCAACACCCGCCTCCCTCCTCCATCCTTCTCCGCCGCCCCACCCAACTCCATTGTCCCTTCCTCATCCAACTTCCCTCCCCTCCCTTCCTCCATGCCAACCAAGACCCCCACCGCCCCTCCCCCCTCAGACAAGCCTCTCCTCCTGACACTCAAGGGTGTCCCCGCTAAGACCAATGCATGAGCCGGTCGTCCGAACAAGAAGATCTTTATGAACTCCGACTTGGGAGATAAGTTGATGTATACTAAGCCTACTTCTCCGGTCGTCGACATCCGTATGGATGAGGCCCTTCCCATGCACAAGGTGTGGGGATGGTCCCTCCTTGTACAGTTTGTCGGATTCAAGCCCGATCACTTCATGATCAACGAGCTAATCCGCTCCTGGGGTGTCAAGGCGAAGTACCGCATCGAGGACAGGTGGATGCTCTTCACATTCACCAGCGAGGAGGACCGCGACAACGTCCTCCACAAGGGACCATACTGCATACACAGTAGACCGCTTATCCTAATGCATATTCCTAATAAGTTATCTTTCAATTTGGAAAACATTGCCATGATCCAAATTTGCGTCCGTATAATGTGGTTGCCCAAGCCTTTTTGGACAACCAATGTGTTGGGCCGTGTGGCCTCGCATGTTGGTAATCCGCTTTACACGGATCCGGTCATGGAATCGAGGATCCGGGGGGCCTACGCCCGGATTCTAGTGGAGGTAAACTTCGCGGTTCTGGTGACTAGGAGTGTCGATCTTTGGTTCGATGACGGGTATGTGATGACGTGCTCGGTCTTGCTGGAGAACGAGCCTACGTTTTATACGAGGTGTTGCTCGTTTGTTCATTTCGTGGAAGGTTGCACCTTCAATTCAAAGGTTGATGGAGCTAGGAATCCGAGGGGCCGATCCAAGGTACTGAAGCATGCGGATAACCAAGGGACACCTACCGTCGGTGATGCTAGTGCGCTTGCGGCTGCTGCTACGGTGATCGTGGGTGCGAACGCCGCTCCCGGGGAGGCCGATGGGGTACCTGGAGTTTGCGGTCCTTCCCCTGTCACAGAGGTGCCGAGACCCACTTCCCCGCTGCAAAAGGAGTCCACCGAGTCTAGTTTAGGGGTCGGAGCCAGCCCTACTGTTGTTATTCCGAAAATTTCTGTTGTAAAGGACAATACGGACTTTGTTAATGTTTTGGACGAAACTTTGGCGTCTCCAAATTGTAATAGCTGTAGTATCGAGTTTGTATGTAAGGATCCTGACAGGGCTGGCTCGGACCATGAGGACGGGGAGTTTACACCTGTTAGCAAGGCCAACCGATGTAAGGGGGTGTTGTGGATGATCGCAGCGGAGGGGCGGTGACGTCCACCAACTCGTTCTCGACAATATCCGGGGACATAAGAAGCTCCGAGATGGGTAAGGACGAGGATCAGGACTTGTCCTACGAGGCTTCGGAGGACGAGAAGTGTGAGTCCTCCCCGGAGGTGATCGCGAAGTCCAAGGCTTCCGAGAAGATGAAGGGAAATCTGGATCCTATTGTTGGCATGAAGACTCCCTCCGGGGAGAGGATTGTTGGTCAGAGCATGGCTACTCCCGCTAAGTGGCCTAAGAAGAATGATGGTGCTCCTGTTACTCGCCTCCGTAGCAATGGTGGCAAGAAGGGGTCTAAATGAAGATCGCTTCATGGAACGTCCGAGGGCTTTGCCAAGCCCACAAACAAAATGGCATGCATGAGTTTGTTCATAAATTAGGAGTCAGTTTTTTCGGCATTTTAGAGTCCAAGTGTTCTAGTCACATTGTTGACCGGGTGATGCGGAATGTATGTCTGGGATGGAAGTTTGTCACGAACTTTCACCTTGATGCACAGGTTCGTATCATTGCCACGTGGGACGAGGACTTTGTTGAGGTTGAGGTTTTCTCCACCTCAGTGCAGCACATCGGTTGTCATGCCACGTGCAAGGCAACCAGTGTAAAGTTTGGTGTTTGGTATTTGGTTTGTGTATGGTCTCCACAACGTTGTTGTGCGCCGCCTCATCTGGGGTCACGTTGATGAACTCATCGAAGCCTCCGCGCTTCCTTGGATGATTCTTTGTGACTTCAATTCCGTTCTTGATGTGGGTAAGAGAGTGAACGGGGAATCGGTCTCGATGTACGAGTAAAGGGGCATGGTGGACGCTTTCCGTCGCCATGGACTTGTTGACGCACCAAGTTCCAGCTCCTCCCCGTTCACTTGGACCAATGGGACGGTCTGGAGCAAGCGCAGTCAGGTGCTGGTCAACCCGGCCTAGTCGAGTTCGGCTTTTGACTGTCAGGCTGATTTCCCGGGTGAGTGGCACCATTCGGACCACAAGCCAGGGGTTGTGTCTTTGTGCAGGTCCAAGGAAGGTAGCGGTCACTATTTAAAATTCTTCAATATATGGACCAAGCACCCACGGTTCAAGGAGGTTGTAAAGGAGAGCTGGAGCTCTGATATTCGCGGTTCCTACCAATTTAGGCTCGTCAGGCTCCTTCGCGGCATGAAGGCGCCGCTTATGGCGCTTAATCAGCAAGAGTTTAGCCACATCTCTTCTCGGGTCGCTGAGGCCAGCCTTGGTCTCAAAGGCGCCCTCGAAGAATGTCGGCTCCACCCGGACTCCTTGGAGGCCCGACGAAAGATGGAGGAGGCTGGGAAGATTGCGAGGAGACTTGGCGAGGCGGAGGGGAGTTTTCTTTCTCAACTCTCTAAGTCTAACCATATCCTTAAAAGTGACAAATGCACTAAGTATTTCCATGTGTTTATGAAGGTGAACAGGAAGCGGAACCACATCGCCTCTCTCACCAAGCAGGATGGGGCTCACACCACTTCGGAGGCTAAGGTCGTGAGCGAGTTCATTGGTTCTACAAGGGGTTGTTTGGCTCGGAGGTCGACATCTCTCTCCCGGTCTCGGGCGAGCTGGCGCACAGTCCTCATTTAAGCGACAAAGATTCCGACATCCTAACATCCCCGGTCTCCATTAGTGAGATCAAGAGCGCCCTCTAGTCCATGGGCAACAACAAGTCCCCCGGGCCATACGGTTTCTCTGTCAAGTTCTTCAAGACCACGTGGCACATCACTGGTGCGGAGGTGTGCGCGGCGGTCAAGGAGTTCTTCGCTAATGGGAGGCTCCTCCGGCAGTCCAACCACACGATCCTCTGCGTCATCCCCAAGACTGATTCCCCGTCCCGCGTAGACCAATTTAGGCATATTTCATGCTACAATTTTGTTTATAAATTGATCATTAAGATTATGACGCTTCGTCTAGCGAAGTGTCTTGTTCGCCTCATTGACCCGCCCCAAAGCGCCTTTGTGGAGGACCGGCTCATCTCAAACAATGCTTTTCTTGTCCAAGAACTTCTCCGGAAGTATGAGGTTCGCAAGGACACGAAGAGGTGCTTCCTCAACGTGGACCTTGCAAAGGCATATGACTCAATCTCGTGGGAGTTCATTCGGTTTTCCCTTACTCACCTAGGGGCGCAGGTGAAGTTTATTGATTGGGTCATGGAATGCGTGACCACTTCTACGTATTGTATTAAGATCAATAAGGGTCTCCACGGTTACTTTCCCGGGAAGAGGGGCCTCCGTCAGGGGGACCCCCTGTCCCCACTTCTTTTCGTGATGTGCATGGAGATTCTCTCTAGGCTCATCAAGAAAGACTCTGGAGATTCCTTCCACTATCATCAGCGTTGTCACTCTCTTATGCATACGCATCTTATTTTTACGGATGACGTGGTTATGTTTTGTCGTGGTGAAGCAGGTTCAGTTCGGATCTTGCTGGGTTGCCTCGCTCGTTTCAGGGATATGTCGGGTCTCCGGGTAACGTGGAGAAGTCTTCCATATACCTTGCTTCGGTGTCCAAGGAGGAGCGCGCCGCCATCACTACTGAGTCCGGGTTCAAGAAGGGTGTCTTTCCGTTCCGCTACTTGGGCATTCTCGTTGATCCCTGCGGTCTCAAGGCTATCCACTACAAGCCTCTGCTGGATCGGATCAACGGCTTCCTCACGGTGTGGGCAAAGAAGACTATCTCCTTTTCCAAGTGGAGGGAGCTCATTGCTTCGGTTCTCAAGGGGAATTTCGGCTTTTGGATGTCTATGTTGCCCCTTCTTGTCTGGGTTAGGGATAGCTTAGTCTCTATTTGTAGGGGTTTCTTGTGGAAGCGTCCCAGGGTTAGATGGGACCATTTGTGTGTCCCTAAGAGGGAGGGTGGGTTAGGCTTGTTGGATTTCAAGACTTGGAACAGGTGCTTCATGTGAAGCACTTGTGGCACATTGTAGACAGGAGAGATAGTATATGGGTTTGATGGGTTCACCACCATTAGTTTACGGTGGCGGGTCCCGTCAACTAGGTTGCTCACCTTCGTGACTCGTCCTTGATAAACGCTATGGTACATGGTCGCGAAATGGTTTGTAGCTTGGGGGAGGGGTGTGGCGAGTCTCCTGGATACCCTCGATGAGTGGTGCGTGGATGGCAGGTTCAAGGTGTCCAGAGCGTACGAGTCCCTCCGTCCCAGAAGACCCTTGGCGAAGTGGGCTAAGGTTGTTTGGACGGAGCACTCTACACCTAAGCAGTCCTTCACCCTCTGGCTTGCTTCACTCGGGAAACTCTCTATGTATGATAGGCTCTCCTTCCTGAGAGTCGACCCTACCTTCTGTGGTGCTGCCTTGGAGAGCCACGATCACCTGTTCTTTGAGTTCTCCTTCTCTTACACTATTTGGCGGTCCGTTTGCGACAAGTTCCGCCTTCCCAGCACGTTGTCCTCCCTTCCGAGATCCCTCCGCTGGGTGCACCGCAACACCATTGCGGACATCTGCTCTTCCAGGGCCCATGTCTTTGCCCTTGCCACCACCGTCTACATGATCTGGCATGCCAGGAACGCGCTCATCTTGGACATGCCTTCGGAGGTCGTCATTCACTTGGTTATTGTGCATGTGTACCGAATGCTCCATGACATATTCCCATTATCGTCGGTTAGGGCTCTCTAGGGGGTTCAGGGGTACTCTTTCCTCTGTTTTGGGTTTTTTTTCCCTTTGAATTTTTACCACATGGAGGTTTTGATGAGGCCCGGGAGTACTCTGCCCTGCTCGCATAGTTGTTCCCCGCCCTTGTTACTGGTCACTTGGATCTCCCTAGCTTCTATCTGTTCTTGGCATAGTATGGAAGGCTTGCGTGTCTCTCCATGTATTCCCCCTTTATCTCCTTGACTCTTATGTACGTTTGTGTCCCTGTTCTGCTTCCTCAATCTTGAGGACATATTATTGATCAAATTAGTTTTTAACAAAAAAAATAGAATATTTATTAGCCCGGACCCGATTTGAGACCGACCGATCTAACCCGAACACGACCATCCCTACCCTTATATCAGGTCTATGCATTGCACATTTGAAGATATTGGACAAATTGAAATGGAATTAAATATTGCATCATTATTACTAGACGTTCTTCATTATGCATTATGCATTACACATTTCAAGAAGTTGGTCAAATTGAAATAGAATCAAATATCACACCATTATTATTTGGAGCTCCTCATCATGAATTATGCATTGCACCATTCAAATAATTTTTTATTTCTTTCTCAATGTTAACCAAAATGAAAGTATCGTCCCTCCCTCCAAATCTTTTTTCCACAAATTGGTCAATTTAAGAATGAAATTTATGACGTCAAGAGAACCTAGTCCTTTATTATTATACGCTCTCCCGATTGTTGCATTGTACATTCTAGCAAAAGAAATCAATCATCTTCTTTTCTTTTACGGCTAGCAAAGTTCAACATTTTCCTTCACCATAAAATTATTTATATAAATATCTATGCACTTGAGTTGATCTAAAAAAATCCCAATCAAACAATTTAACATAATCATCTCATCCTACTCTTTTTCCTCTTCTTCTCCCTCTTCCTCTTCCTCACTTTTTTCTTGTAGTTGCAGTTGGTGGACAATATGGCCTAGGTGTATCTCAACCACACCCCTACAGTATAAACTCCAATTGCAAAGAGTTAAAAACAAGCTAGTTCTTGGCAGGACATTACTCTATCCATAAAGACTTGTTGGATGACATACACATCCAATATGGATCAAAGGGTTCAAGGATTCGAATAGAAAACCTAAAGGCTGCAAAAATAGGCTAGATTTACTAGCACAATGGAAATTTTTCGATGTAAAATAACACCCAACAAGATGGAAAGGCTACAGACACGAGACAGACTTGCCAAGTTGTATCGATTGAGACTTTTGAACTATATTTCAAACTATGAATCATATGAAAGTCTTGATCGGTTCAACGTGGCAAGGTTAACACATCTCTCTAGCCTTCCATCTTTTCAGATTTGTTTTGTTTCTTTAATTTTCCCTTCCATTGGTAAATCTGGCCGTTTTTGCAGCCTTGAGGTTTCCTATTCGTTTCCTTGAACCCTTTGATACATATCGGATGTATGTAATCCGACAAGTCTTTATGGGTAGAACAAATGTCCCCCAAAACATTGACGAGTGTTGTACTCTTTTAACTTGGAAATTTCAACTCGTCTCTCTAACTTTAGGGGGATGGTTGAGCTGCATCAAAGACTTCTTGTCCACCAACTACATTTGCAAGAAAAAGTGAATACTTACTCTACTTGACTATTGATTGATGTTGTTTACTTACTTTAGTATATTAAGAATATATTTTATTATTTAAGTGAATTTATTTTCGGGTAAACTAGACGGGTTGGATGGGCCTACACGCCTTTGAGCGGGTCTAAGTATAAAAGTTAATGAATTGCTATCATCGGTATCATAAGAATATGCTCAAAATCAAATCTTAACCACTCTAATCATTAACTAGAGAGTCTTGATCTATGACCATACATTTCTCGCCTATAATCTAATTGAAATTAAATCTAAATTTCTTGTATATAATTTAGTGAGCTCTCACTTTGAAACTTTTGGCTTCAAAATTTATTTTGAGAAAATAGTAGTATTAAGCAAAAATGTTTTATATTTAAGTTGGGTACACAATTCATTCTTATATATTTACATGTAAATTTTACATATATGCACTAACTGATATACCAATAGTAAAATTAAAAAATGACATTATATATTTAGATTAATGGACAAAAAACTCATACATGGTAAGAATATATTCACCAATTATGTATTACTTAGTAACATATCCTCAGCTTGTGCCGAATACGAGCATATTGGTACTAGTCACATTGAATTATTGTGTTAATTTCAACGAAATGTAATTCATATTCATTACTCAAACAGGAAAAAAAACTCAAAGTATTCTGAACTCATTACGAATTATACATTACTAGACCTGACATGTAGGGACCCGACCTGACCCGGCTAACCCGAAAACTTAACCCAATGGAACTAAGACCCGGTTGACCCAGAAATCGTTGGTCGATCCCGAACATGATCCCAAAAAAATATCACATAATACATGTCATTATAACAAAAAATAGTTACACATAATTTACATCAATAAAAATAATAGTATGAATCTTTTTTTAAAATAATATATAATGATAATGTTTTATTACTATAAAAGCTATGAAAAATCATTAAAAACACATTCTTAACCTGTTGCGCCAGCTCGACCCGACCGTAACCCGAATCCAACATGTCGCAGGCCAGATCAACTAAAACAATTTATCAACCCGAACCCAATTTGGGCCCGACCCATCCGACTCGAAACCGACCAGCCCGACCCTTATACCAGGTCTATGTATTGCATATTTCAAGATAATGGACAAATTGAAATGGAATTAAATATGGAACCATTATTATTAGACGCTCTTGATTAAGCATTATATCTTGCATATTTCAAGAAGTTGGTCAAATCGGAATGGAACCAAATATCACTTCATTATTGCTTGAAACTCCTCATTGTGAATTATGAATTGCACAATTCATATAAATTTTTATTTCTTTCTGAGTGTTCACCAAATTAAAAATGTCAAGAGAACTTAGTCATTTAGAATTAGACGCTCCCTCGATTGTGCATTGCACATTCAAAGAAAGGAATTAAATCATCTTCATTTCTTTTAGGGCTAGCCAAATTTAACGTTTTCCATCACCACAAACTTATTTGTATTAATATATATACTTAAATTGGTCTAAAAGCAATCCCAATCAAAAAAATAAAAGTAACCATGTCATCCTACTTTTTTCCTCTTCTTCCTATTTGTCTTCCTCACTTTTTCTCTTGCAGTTTTAGTTGGTGGACAAGATGGCCTAGATGTAGGTCAACCACACCCCTACAGTTGCACCTCCAATGGAAAATATTTCAAAACAATTCAGTCCTCGGCAGGACATTACTCTATCCATAAATACTTGTCGAATGACACACACATATGATATGGACCAAAGGGTTCAAGGATTCGAATAGGAAATCTAAAGGCTGCAAAAACAGGCCACATTTACTAGCACAAGGGGACATTTGAGAAGTAAAATAACACCTAACAAGATTGAAAGACTACAAAGATGGGACAGACTTGCCAGGTTGTATCGATTGGGACATTCGAACTATATTGCAAACTGTGAATCTTATTAAAGTCTTGATCGGTTCAACATGTCAAGTTTGGAATGTCTCTCTAGCATTTCCATCTTGTTGGCTTTGTTTTGTTTCTTTAATTTTCCCTTGCGTTGGTAAATCTGGCTTGTTTTTGCATCCTTAAGGTTTCTTATTCGAATCCTTGAACCCTTTGATACATATCGGATGTATATGTCATCTGACAAGTCTTTATGGGTAGAATAATATCCCCCTAAGTATTGACGGGTTTTGTACTCTTTTAACTTGGAAAGTTTGGCTCTTCTCTCTAACTTTATGGGCATGGTTGATCTACATCAAAGTTGTCTTGTCCACTAACTGCATTTTCAAGAAAAAAAAATAATACTTACTCTATTTGACTACTGACTGATGGTGGTTACTTACTAATCCGCCCTTGCTTGAAGGAGGCTTCAAATTGTCCCGATTGGATCTGTGAATTTGTAGTGGGGAGAATCAATCCTTATGATGGATGAAATTGAGAAAGCTGGTGCGGAAACATGGTGGTTTGAAGGTATTGACAGTGGTGGTTGGTGATGGCGATTCAGAGGTCTTGTGGTGGAGAATTGTCATCCGTTTGTACTGTTTATGTAGGTGGTTTGTGTGTTGTTGTAGACTTAGAATTGAGGACAAGGGATTAAGATCAACCAGGTCATTGATGGTGATGTTGAAGGTGATTCAAGAGGAGGAAAATGCATCTCTCTATTAAACCATAAAAATCAACATGAGGATACTGATTGTTTACAACTATGATAAGTAGAAGGGAGCAAGACAGAATGCCTGATCTACCCTTCTAGGATCTGGCCCTAATAAAGCTTAGCAAGGCTCCTAAAACTAGTTTTAAGCAAATAATAAATTAAATAAATATTTTTTGGAAAAATACTAAATAAAGTCATAAATAGCCTAACCTGTAAGCTCCTGGATCTCTGCAGAATGAGGACACGTCCCAACCCTAACTAAGCATAGAACAGATCCATCATTTGTAGTTGGACATCCCTACCCTATAATGAGTTTGGCCACCAATGATTAAGTTGCAGCTTGAATAGCTTTGGCTCGTACTCTGGTAATCAGACCTATAGATCTAAGACTCATAGCCTCCTCCTCCTCTGTAGTTGTCATGGTAGGTGACATCACATAATCCTCCCCCACTTGAGTGTGAAGCTTCCCCACTTTACCCTCATCAAACTCTGGCTCCACATATAGTGATATATCTGCAACATTGAAGGTTGGATGTACACCATATTTGTTTGGGAGCTCTAGCTGATAGGTTTTTCCATTGATCGCCCTGATGACACGGAACGGTCCATCACCCCTTTGGTCAATCTTACACTTATGGTTGTAAGGGAAATGATCCTTCCGCAAGTGAAGCCAAACCAAGTCGTCAGGGGCAAAGACAATCTTGTGACATCCCTATCTCTTCTGAGCCGCTAATTGTGCTTCTTTGCGCTCTAGCTGTGTGCGCGTCCGAGTGTGCAACTCTTTGATGTGATCGGTTAATCTTCAGCAATGGTAGTATTAGTATCCTTCCGAGGATAGGAAGTCAAATCCAGCGGCGTCAGTATGTTTCATCCATACACAACCTCGAACGGAATCAGCTTGGTCATGGAGTGCTTGCAACTGTTATATGAAAACTCCATAGTAGACAGTAAGTCCTCCCACTTGTGTGGGTTACTCTTCAGAACTATCTGAAAGAGGGCTCCAAGAGTGCGGTTAGCACCTCTGTCTAACCATCCATATGTGGGTGGTAGCTCGTAGAATATAACATCTTATTACTAATCTTACCCCACAATGTCCTCCGGAAATGGCCGACAAAACTTGGTGTCCCAATCACTTACAACAGTGCACGGAATACCATGCAGTCGCACAACATTGTCCAAGAACAGAGTTGCAACATTAGGGGCGTTACTAGTGTTCTTACAAGCGATGTAGTGTGTCATCTTGGAGAACTTGTCCAAAATGACAAAAATAGAGTCCATACCTTACTGAGACATATACAACCCTATGATAAAACCCATAGACAGATCTTTAAACAGGTCAGTAGGAATCCGCAGAGGCATGTAAAGACCATGTGGATTGGACCTAGACTTAGCCTTATGGCATGTCACGCAACTCAGACAATACTTTGTAGCATTGTTGGCCGTCTTAGGCCAAAAGAAGTGCTCATGAAGTGCTGCCAGCCGCCTTTGAGCAGGTTTAAGTATAAAAATTAATGACTTGCTATCATCGTTACTTATGAATATGCTCAAAATCAAATCTTAACCACTTTAATCTTTAACTAGAGAGTCTCAATCTATGACCATAGATTTCTCACGTATAATCTAATTAAAATTAAGTCTAAATTGCTTCTAAATAATTTAGTGAGCTCTTACTTTGAAACTTTTTGCTTCAAAATTTATTTTTAGAAAGTAATAGTATTAAGAAAAAATGTTTTACATTTAAGTTCTGATACATAATTCATCTTTATAGATTTATATGTATATTCTACATATATACATCAACTAATATACCTATACTAAAATTAACAAATGACAAAATATATTGAGACTAATGGAAAAAAAATCATACACAATAAGAATATATTCACCAATTATGTATTAATTAGTAACATATCCTTGGCTCATGCGAAGCACGGGCATAATAGTACTAGTCATATTGAATTATTGGGTTAATTTCAAGGAAATGTAATTAATATTCACCATTATCTCTAACTTAAAGTTGTCATATCCAAACCGATGCAAACACTCAAACAAGGAAAAAAACTTGAAGTAACTGATCTCATTACAAATTATACATTACTAGACATTACCGGTAAGAACCCGACCTTACCTGACTAACCGGAAAATTTAACCCAATGGATCCGAGACCCGATTGACCTAGAAACTGTGGGTTGAATTTGAAAGACCCGAACATGACCCGAAAAATAATTTCACATAACACATGTCATTATAATAAAAATAGATACAAATAATACACTTAAATAAAAATAATAGTATGAATTTTTTTTTGCCAAATTAAGTAATTATATTCCAAAACCTCTATCTCAATACATCCAAATAAGGAAACATCTATGACTCATGGTACTCCTAATCATGGCCCTAGTACTTCTACTCCTATAATTATCAAGAATCATAACTGTAAATTTACATTGAACAACTATAGATCTTGCACAATGTTTTTCATCTACCAAAGCTCCCTCATGGATCACTTTATTTCTCAACTACCAGATGTTGTAGCATAATCCAGCCATTGTCATCAACTTGCATCTATAAATGTTGTTGGTCTTCTTGCTCTCATCTCCAAACCATCTTCAACAGTCAAGCAGGCTATGTTTTCTGATGGTAATACCCTGCCAGTTTAGAACAATGTCAACTACTTTCTTCACATTCCTAAAGTCCTTCAACAGATGATTATCATCTTCAATGTGTTGCTTACACAAGTTGCAAGAAGGGTCACTAATAATCCCCCATACCGCAATCTTATGAGTAGTTGGTAGCTTACCAAGAGTGGTAAGCCAGCATGTAAAGCTCTACTTGATTGGCACTGGCTTGCTCCAAAAAACACTAACCTAATCACACACATCACTGTGAGGTCTCAGTACATCATATAGCTGACTAGAATCAAGGTTGCCATTAGGCTTGGTAAGCCAGTTGGAATCACTTGAGTTATACAAACTAGTAAGTTTGTTTATGGCATTTATCACAGCTTTTTGTTCCCCAGAAGCATAATGTTTTTTCTCACTACTCCAGATAGTTCTACCCTGCAACAGATTATAAGCAGTCCATCTAGTCCACAGATTTCTATGCTCCATATGAATATCCCACATTGCTTTTAACATCAATGTTTTATTACAAGACAACAATTCTTTGAATTTTAAGCCACCCTCTTTATAAGGTTTGCAGACTTTAGCCCAAGCCACTAGACATCTTCTACTATCACTCTTACCAGCCCAAAGAAATGATATGCACATTGCCTCAATCTTTCTCACCGCCTTAATAGGAAATTGAATAATTTGCAACCAAAAAGTCAAAATTCCCTCTATGACAGCTTTAATAATATGATCTCTCCCAATGTATGAGATGTTTTCCGTGCTCCGCCCGTTGAAAAGATTGGTAATTTGTTGAAAAAGGGTGAAAATCCCCATAGGAAAGTGATTTTGAATGAAGAGGCACCCCTGAGTATCTAATACGGAATGTCCCTTGTGAACAGCCCAAAATACCATCGCAATTTTCAATCTCTTCGGCAGTCATCCCAGCAGAAAACACTTTAGTTTTAGATGCATTAGCAAACAACTCAGATTCAGCCCCAAATTCAGTAAGGCGCTCTTTAATTAACTTTAAAGTTGAAGCTCGAGGTTTGCAAAATATCATGGGATCATCTACAAATGCCATACTAACTAGGTTCATATATTTGCATTTGTGGTGGAAGAAGAAGCCCTTCTTTTTACTGAGCATAAGTAGTTTCCTTGAGAGCATTTCCATGGCAATAACAAAAATATAGCGAGACAAAGGATCACCTTGACGCAAACCTCTTTTTCCTTGGAAGAACCCTTTAAATTCTCCATTGATAATGACTGAGAAGCTAGCTGAAGACATACATTCCATGGTCCATTCGATAAACCTAGGATGGAAATTCAAATATTTCATAGCATATTCAATGAACTTCCATGACACACAATCATAAGCTATTTGTATATATATTTGTGTCTAGCATCTAGGAGAGGTAATAGCTCGGTCATACCCTCTAACTAACTCCTTGGAAACCAGAATATTATGAGAAATGATCCTCCCTGGAATAAAGGCCCCTTGATTAATGTCGATAATATCATCAAGATAGGTTTTGATTATACTCACCAAAATCTTAATTATAGTCTTGAGAATGGTGTCGTAGAAAGCAATGGGCCTAAATTCTTTGATGGAGGTAGGGTTATCCTTCTTATGGATGATACTAATGAAGGTGGCCTTAAGTTGCCTCATCAATCTGCCTCTTTTAAAAAATTCTTTGACAACCTCACATACATCATGGCCAACAATATTCCAACAGGAATTGAAGAACTTGCTTCCAAAACCATTAGGACAGGGCTTTTAATGCATCCTATGTCAAATAGTGCCTTCTTGATCTCATCATTTTCAATTCTTCTACATATGTTAACATGTTCTGCTCTATTGAGCACTTCACCGGTTAATAGGTCCAAGGAGCCTTTCTTATCATTCCCTTGAGTGCCACAGAGCCTCTTATAAAACATAGTAATTTCCTTTACAATCTCATGATCATTCTGCAAAGAATTGTCGTTCTCATCAATAAGCATCATAATAGTACTTCTTGCTCTCCTGGATTTAATGCTTCTATAAAAATAGCAGAGGTTTCCTCTCCCAGGCTAATCCAGTCTACTTTAGCACGTTACAAGGTACAGCTGTTAAGCTGGTCTATTCTCATTTTATACACTTCCCCTGCTCCAGAAGAATCCTCTTGTTTAGCTGGGTTAAGGAAATAAGCCTATAGAACAAGGTTAGCATTTAGAAGCCTCTTCAGTCATTGTCTCAAGCTTTATGTATCTTCCTTTTTTCCAACTCTTAAGTGCCTATTTCGTTCTCTTCAACTTAGTTGCTAGAATATATCAGTACCCTGAACCTCAGTCTCCCAACACTCTAACACAAGTTTGCTAAATTCCTCATCCTCAACCCGGAAATTGCAAAACTTGAATGGGATTTTCTTACAGCTCTGTGAACGAATGAAGCTGAATAAAGAAAGGGTTGTGATCAGAAAGTCTAGAGTCTCCAAAATAGATAGTAGAGTTAGTAAATAGAGAATCACAATCATCATTAATCACCATCCTATCAAACTTTCAAGGTATATGATTATTCCCACCCTGATGGTTGTTCCAAGTAAGTTAGTACCAAAGTAAGCATGATCCCTCATTTCCAGGTTGTTCAACACATTTCTAAGTTCACCACTATTAGCAGATCGAGAAACAAGGAATTCACTCTTTGCAACTTTCTCACCGGAGTCGAGTATACAATTAACGTCACCAGAAATCATCCTGGCAAAGTTGATGATTTGTTTAATGATCTCTAATTCAGTCCATAACACTTTCCTCCCTTCACTACTATTGGATGCATAGAGGAAAGTACACACAAATTGATCTGAACTTTTGATGTCATAAATCCTGCAATGAATGAACTAGATGTGTATATAACTAATGACCATTGTTACAAATCTTGGAGTACCGTGTTTCACAATCTAGTGCAACACACTTCTGCGAATCATTCTTGTGCGAATTGTCCCGATTGGAGTACCGTGTTTAACAAGCTAGTGCAAGGAAGAGAGCGGAATAAAAAGAGTCCCTTGACATATAATAGTATGAATCTTTTTTAAAAGTACTATATAGTAATATTATTTATTACTATAAAAAGCTATAAAAATCATTAAAAAGACGTTCATAACCTGCCGAGTCAACTCGACCCGACCCCAACTGGAATCCAACGTGACACGGGCTTGATCAACCAAAAACATTTGTCAACCCGAACCCAATTTTTGCCTGACCCATCCGACCCAAACCCGACCTGCCCAACTCTTATACCAGGTCTATGCATTGGATATTTCAAGATCTTGGACAAATTAAAATGGAATTAAATATGGAACCATTTTTATTAGACACTCTTCATTATGCATTATGCATTGCACATTTTAAAATGTTTGTCAAATTGAAATGGAAAATAACACCATACCATTATTATTAGGCGCTCCTCATTATTAATTATGCATCTCAGAATTCAAACAAATATTTATTTCTTTTTGAATGTTCACCAAATTGAAAGTATCGTCTCTCCCTCCAAATCTTTTTTCTGGAAATTGGTCAATTTAAGGATGAAATTAAAGACGTCAGGAAAACCTAGTCATTTATTATTAGACGCTCCCTCGATTGTGCATTGTACATTCAAACAAAGGAAATAAATCATCTTCTTTTCTTTTACGGCTAGCCAAATTTAACGTTTTCCTTCACCACAAACTTTTATATATCAATATCTATACACTTGAGTTGGTCAAAAAATAATCCCAATCACAAAATTTAACTTAACCATGTCATCCTACTCTTTTTCCTCTTCTCCTTCCTCTTCCTCACTTTTGTGATACTCCTAATCTCGGTAAGTTTTAAGATAGAATGTATAATAGTTATAATATTTATTTATATATACTATTAGTATTTCTGTTTTATTAACTATAATCATTAGAGGTAATTTGGTTTTTGGGCCAGATTAATTATTGGGCCAATATACTAGTCCACGTAAAACCTTTTTACCCAACATCCTTATATATATACTCACACTACAAGAAACCCTAAACTTAACCACCTTCAATTCTTGCCTTCTCATCTTTGTCTTCTCATCTTCTTCTTGTTCGCACATCAAATTGTTCATTCGATTCCGGATCTGAAATTTTTACTGCATAAAATAGACTCTTGGATCGGCATTCTCAAATTGGAATCGGCGCATTTGGAGGTCTGAGCAAGGAGAACCGAATTTTACAAGACGGGTGATTGTTCAGGAAACCGAATTTTCCATCCCAAGCGAAGGTTAGACTTGGGTATTTACCAGTGGGTTTGCTAAATTATATTAGTAATCAGTACCTTTGATATTTTTAATCTTATGCGTAAGCAAGTTGTTGCATATATGATTTAGGTACTTGATTTGGTTCCGGAGTATTAACGTGAAACTCAGTTTAGGTCCTCGAGAACTTCAGGCAAGTTTCTTCGACTTGCTCGGTTGCCAAATTAAGTTTGGTATTTCGTTAAGTGTTTGAAAACCTTACCTATTTTCTAAAGTGTGCTAGTATAAGTATTTTTTATGCATATGGGGGAACATTTTATGTAAGTGTTCCCATTATTAACTTGTGGTGGAGCATAGGTATACAAAAGCGCTCCAAGGGGAACATTGATTTGAGCGTTCCCATATTATTATTTTTGAATCTAAGTGGGGCATAGGTTTGCAGAAGCGTCCCCAGGGGGACATTTTTACTTAGCGTTCCCAACCAGTATTTTCCACGAGCGGAATTTACCCCTCTTAGGTTGCGACTTAAGAGGTAGAAGTGGTACCATCTTCTTTTTGGCAGTTAGTCTATATTGTGTTTGGGTGTACTAATGAAGCAAGTTAGGCCGAGTGATTCGAGTGATGTTATTTTATACTTATGATCTTTTCGCACTATTGGTAGCTTTGAGTATTTTCGTATATGCTTTATTTGAGCTAATTGATGTGATATCATGCTTAGTTAGTATCTTTCTGACCTAGTGACTGACCCGTTGTGGCTGGCTCTATCTTTGACATCCAGGTACTACTGCTGCACAAACATAGGAGCAACATGAAGAGATCGGAGGTGAATGACGTTGATTAGGCAGCTCCTTGGGTTTCCTTTGTTTTTGTTGTTTCCTTTTGTCCCAAAAACATTAGGGGTCTTGTAGAGCGTTTGTGTCAAGTTATGTATGATTTCTTTTGGGTATATATATATATGTGTGTGTGTATTTTAATTGATCCATTATTTACCTTTCGAGCCTTACGAATTCTGGGTGGAATTTGTGGCGATGTGACACCTCGTGTTGGGGTGTTACATAAGTTGGTATCAGAGCCTAGGTTTGATATCATTGGGTTGGGTCCAGGATTAGCAATGTCGGTAGCCGATCTCTCATGGTGCATGTGCAGGTAAATATGTTGCTTATTAGTTATTCATAGATCATTATTAGTATTAGTTACATAGTTGTAAGCTTGAGATTTTGCTTAAGAGTATGATGTATTCTAAGGAGAGAAAAGTGGAAGTAGTTCGATGTTTATTAGAGGAAAATACTGCTATGTGGTGGAGGGTTGCAAAATCGAGGGATGTGTTGTCTCTTGTGAAGAATTTAAAAGCATGTTTAAAGAGGAATACTATCCAGCATCAGTTCCAAGAGCTAGGGTGAAGGAGTTCCTTGCCCTTAATCTCAGGATGTTTGAGTGGTTCAAGGGATCAGTTAGTATAAGAAAGAACTGTGTTATGTTACTGATATGGTTCTTTCCGAGCAATAGAGCATTTGCTATATTGAGGCTCGTTTAAGGCTTGAAGTACAAAAGTATGTCTTTGGATTCGGGTGTAGAATCTTGAGCGAGTATCAAGATAAGGCCTAAATATTTGAGATGACGCCTCTAGTAAGGACTCTTGTCCAGGTAACAAGAGGTAGAGGATTTAGTTTGCGGCTTCGTGTAGTTGAGATGGTGCATTTAAGAAGTCTAATTTCACTTCAGCTTATTTGGGGAAGTCCTCTATACCTTGGAGGAATGACCGTAGAGGAGTGCCCCATTAGCCTGAGTTTGTAACCAGGGGTAGAAGCTGTTTTAATTGCAGAAGCCCAGACCATTTGAGGAATGAATGCCCTAGGCCTTTTGCGAAGTACTTTAGTTGTGGGTGAGATGGCCATATTTCTTTCTTTTGTAGCCAGAAGAATGCTACTCGGTCTTATTTTTCAACTCAAACTCCGAGAAGCATTGTTCATCATCTAGGTAGGGTTCATCACAGATGCCCCTAAAAAGGTCAAGACCAGATAGAGTGGAGGCAGGGTAGTGAGGCTTCTACTTCTAACACAAGATCCATTCCGTGTAGAGCTTTTCAATGAGGAGGACCGAAAAGCCCAATGCTCCCACTACTACAAGAAGACTTGGCCTTAGTTGCAATTGTGATTGCCCCTTTTTTGTTATGGGTATGCCTGAAGCGAGTAAGGTAGTAGAGAATCGAGAACTTAGGAACTGCCCGGTTCGCTTAGGAGATTGGGTTTGGGAGTGTGGTTTTCTTGTTATGTCCTTAAACCATGATGACATCATTCTTGGCATGGACTGGTTGGTAAGACACCAAGCAGTGATGGATCTTAAGGATCACACCATTACAGTTACTGCTAACGACAGATCGAAGCATGTATTCATAGGTTGCCAACTCGGTGAGTCCAAGAAGTTGATCAATGCAATGGAAGCAATGAATTGAATCAAGGTGTATCAGATATTGGTGTTATGTCTCGCGTAGTGTAGGAATTTGTCGATGTATTTCCAGAGGAGTTGCTTGGATTGCCACCATGTCGAGAGGTTGATTTTTATATTGATCTGGAACTTGGTACAACAACAATTTCTAGAGCTCCATATAGGATGGAACCCATAGAAATGAAGGAGTTGAAGAAGCAACTAGAGGAATGATCTGAGAAAGGGTATATCCGGCCTAGTGTGTCGCCTTGGGGAGCACCTGTCTTGTTTGTCAGGAAGAAGGAGTGATCTATGCGCATATGCATTGACTACAGAGAGTTGAACAAGGTTACAGTGAAGAACAAGTATCCCCTTCCAAGAATTGATGACTTGTTAGATCATTTGCATGGTGCCTCTGTCTTCTCTAAGATTGACTTGAGTTCTGGTATCACCAGTTAAGGATTAAGGATGAAGATGTTCCTAAGATTGCTTTTCGTACGAGGTATGGATATTAAGAGGTTATGATAATGCCTTTTGGTTTGACTAATGCGCTTGTTGTTTTCATGGAGCTGATAACCAGGTGTTCATAGAGTATTTGGATTAGGACATCGTTGTCTTTATTGGTGATGTTTGATATACTCCCAAAGTCAGGAGGAACACGCTGAACATTTGAGGCTTATAATGGGTCAACTTTGATTGCACCAATTGTATGCTAAATTGTCCATGTGTGATTTATGGATGTCAGAAGTTACCTTTCTTGGTCATGTCATCTCAGATGAGGGTGTCAAGGTTGATCCTCAGAAGATTGAAGCGGTCTCTACATGGTAGCCTCCGAAGAATGTTAAAGAGGTTAGGAGCTTTCTTTGTTTTTAAGGATATTACAGAAGGTTAATGGAAGGGTTTTTCCTGTATTGCCCAACCACTAACTAACCTTTTACATAAGACCACGAAGTTTGAGTGGGATGACTCTTGTTTGAGGAGCTTAAGAAAAGACAGACAATTGCACCAATTTTGACCTTACCTCAGGGTACCGACGGGTTTGTGATATATAGTGATGCTTCAAGGCAGGATTTGGGATGTGTACTAATGAAAAATGAGCACGTCATTGCATATACTTCTTGTTAGTTGAAGTCCAATGAGACTAAATATCCAACACACGTCCTAGAATTGGCAGCTAATGTGTTTGCATTGAAGATCAGGCATCTCTATATTTATGTGTAACTTGCCGAATTTACGCTGATCATAAGAGTTTGAAGTACATCTTTACCCAGAAAGAATTGAATATGAGGCAGTGAAGAGGGTTAGAGTTGATTAAGGACTATGACTTAAAGATTTTGTATCATCCAGGAAAGGCTAATATGTTGGCAGATGGTTTAAGTAGAAAATCAGTATGGGAGAAGATTCTCTCTCAGTTAACTGTATAGCCGGCCTTGCAACAAGACTTGATTAGATATGCTATCGAGGTTTGGCTCCTGAGTATGCATGGCAAGCTAATCATGCTAGAAATTCAGTCTTTGTTATTCAGATCTATCTAGAAAGGGCAAGATAAAGATCAATTGCTAGCTTGAATCCGAAATGAGGTACTCCAAGGAAAGGCAACAGGGTTCCCAGTGCATGAGCACGGAGTTGTGAGACTAAGGAACTGTTTATTTGTCTTGGCTAATGAGCCTTAAGAAAGACCATAATGGTGGAAGCTCATGTAAACCCTTATTCTGTGCATCCAGGCACGAGTAAGATGTATAAGGACCTTAAATAACTCTATTGGTCAACCAACATGAAGAATAATATTGTAGACTTTGTTTTTTAGTGTTTGACTTGTCAGCATGTCAAGATTAAGCACCAAAGACATGCAGGAATGCTTCAGCCACTTCCGTTTCCGGAGTGGAAATGAGAAGCCATTTCCATGGAATTTTTTATAGGACTACCCAAGACCAAGAAGGGCGTGGATGCCATTTGGGTAATTTTTGACAGGATAACGAAGTCATCTCATTTTCTTGGTATTCGAGAGACTTGGGGTCCGGAGAAGCTATCGGATATTTTTATTAGAGAGGTTGTAAGACTTCATGGTGGCCCAAAGACAATTGTGTCTGATCATGATGGTCTTTTTGTTTCGAGGTTCTGGAAAGTGATCCATGTAGTGCTTGGAACCGAACTATATTTTAGCACAGCCTACTACCCACAGATCAATTGCCAGTCAGAGAGGACTATTTAGACACTTGAGGATATATTACGAGCTTGTGCACTTGACTGAAATCAGATTGGGAAACTCAATTGCCATTGGTGGAGTTTGCGTATAACAATAGTTGGCATACATCTATCCGGATGGCACCGAATGAAGCATTGTATGGTCGTTGTTATTCACTAATTTGTTGGGATGATCGAATTGATTCCATTGGGACTGAGCCTCACATGCTTCAAGAGACAAAGCAAAAGATCAAGGTGATTCGAGAGAGAATATTGACTATACAAAGCCGTCAAAAGTCGTATGCTGATAAACGACGAAGCCTCTTAGAGTTTGAAGTTGGTGATCATGCTATCCTTAAGGTGTCACCAACTCGAGGATTCTTCCAATTTGGGAAGAAAGGGAAGTTGAGCCCGAGATATATAGGTCCGTTGAGATCTTAGAGAGAGAGTCGGTGAGCATGCCTACCGATTGGCCTTAACTCCAAACTTGAGTAAAGTGCATAATGCTTTTCAAGTATCCTAGTTGTAGAAGTATGTTGCTGATATTAATCATATAATAAGTTATGATGAGAATGAGATTGCTAAAAATGTCATGTATGAAGAGTATCCAGTGGCGATCCTAGAGCACCGATCAAAGTAGTTGGGGACAAAGTGACCCCTTTAGTAAAAGTTCAATGGTCCCTCCACGGAGTCGAGGAGGCTACATGGGAGAATGAGAAGAGAATACGTGAACGTTATCCTGAGTTATTTTCATATAGTTTTGAGGACGAAAATACTTTTGAGGAGGGGAATATGTGATACTCCTAATCTCGGTAAGTTTTAAGACAGAATGTATAATAGTTATAATATTTATTTATATATACTATTAGTATTTCTGTTTTATTAACTATAATCATTAGAGGTAATTTGGTTTTTGGGCCAGATTAATTATTGGGCCAATATACTAGTCCACGTAAAACCTTTTTACCCAACATCCTTATATATATACTCACACTACAAGAAACCCTAAACTTAACCACCTTCAATTCTTGCCTTATCATCTTTGTCTTCTCATCTTCTTCTTGTTTCTCATCTTCTTCTTGCTCGCACATCAAATTGTTCGTTCGATTCCGGATCTGAAATTTTTACTGCATAAAATAGACTCTTGGATCGGCATTCTCAAATTGGAATCGGCGCATTTGGAGGTCTGAGCAAGGAGAACCGAATTTTACAAGACGGGTGATTGTTCAGGAAACCAAATTTTCCATCCCAAGCGGAGGTTAGACTTGGGTATTTACCAGTGGGTTTGCTTAATTATATTAGTAATCAGTACCTTTGATATTTTTAATCCTATGCGTAAGCAAGTTGTTGCATATATGATTTAGGTACTTGATTTGGTTCCGGAGTATTAACGTGAAACTCAGTTTAGGTCCTCGAGAACTTCAGGCAAGTTTCTTCGACTTGCTCGGTTGCCAAATTAAGTTTGGTATTTCGTTAAGTGTTCGAAAAGCTTACCTATTTTCTAAAGTGTTCTAGTATAAGTATTTTTTATGCATATGGGAGAACATTTTATGTAAGCGTTCCCATTATTAACTTGTGGTGGAGCATAGGTATACAAAAGCGCTCCAAGGGGAACATTGATTTGAGCGTTCCCATATTGTTATTTTTGAATCTAAGTGGGGCATAGGTTTGCAGAAGCGTCCCCAGGGGGACATTTTTACTTAGCGTTCCCAGCCAGTATTTTCCACGAGCGGAATTTACCCCTCTTAGGTTGCAACTTAAGAGGTAGAAGTGGTACCATCTTCTTTTTGGCAGTTAGTCTATATTGTGTTTGGGTGTACTAATGAAGCAAGTTAGGCCGAGTGATTCGAGTGATGTTATTTTATACTTATGATCTTTTCGCACTATTGGTAGCTTCGAGTATTTTCATATATGCTTTATTTGAGCTAATTGATGTGATATCATGCTTAGTTAGTATCTTTCTGACCTAGTGACTGACCCGTTGTGGCTGGCTCTGTCTTTGACATCCAGGTATTACTGCTGCACAAACACAGGAGCAACATGAAGAGATCGGAGGTGAATGACGTTGATTAGGCAGCTCCTTGGGTTTTCTTTGATTTTGTTGTTTCCTTTTGTCCCAAAAACATTAGGGGTCTTGTAGAGCATTTGTGTCAACCTATGTATGATTTCTTTTGGATATATATATGTGTGTGTATTTTAATTGATCCATTATTTACCTTTCGAGCCTTACGAATTCCGGGTGGAATTCGTGGCGATGTGACACCTCGTGTTGGGGTGTTACAACTTTTTCTCTTGCAATTACAATTTGTGGACAAGATGGCCTGAGTTTAGCTCAACCAAGCCATTATAGTTGCACCTCCAATGGAAATGATTTCAAAACACGTTAGTGCTTGGCAGGACATTACTCTATCCATAAAGACCTGTCGGATGACATAAACATCCGATATGGACCAAAGGGTTCAAGGATTCGAATAGGAAACCTAAAGGCTAAAAAAAAAGGCCGGATTTACTAGAACAAGGGGGAAATTTGTGAAGTAAAATAACACCCACCAAGGTGGAAAGGCTACAGAGACGAGACAGACTTGTTAGGCTGTATCGATTAGGATATTCAAACTATATTTCAAACTGTGAATCCTATGAAAGTCCTTATCAGTTCAACATGGCAAGTTTGGCACATCAATCTAGGATTTCCACCTTGTTGGGTTTGTTTTGTTTCTTTAATTTATTCTCGCGTTGGTAAATCTGGCCTTTTTTGTAGCCATAGGGTTTCTTGTTCAAATTCTTGAACCCTTTGATACATATAGGATATATATGTCATCCGACAAGTCTTTATGGGTAGAATAATGTCCTCCTAAGTATTAACAAGTTTTGTACTCTCTTAACTTCGAAAGTTTGGCTCTTCTCTCTAACTTTAGGGACATGATTGATCTACATCAAAGTTATCTTATTCACCAACTACATTTGCAAGAAAAGAGTGAATGCTCACTCTACTTGACTGCTAATTGATGGTGGTTACTTACTTTAGTAGATTAAATATATATTTTATATTATTTAAATTAACATATTTTTGTAACTAGACTGGTTGGACAGGCCTACCCGCCTTTGAACAAGTCTAATTGAAATGGAATTAAATATCACACCATTATTATTAGGCACTCCAAATAATGAATTATTCATTTCAAAATTCAAATAAATTTTTATTTCTTTTAGAATGTTCACCAAATTGAAAGTGTCGTCTCTCCCTCCAATTCTTTTTTCCGGAAATTGGTCAATTTAAGGATGAAATTAAAGACGTCAAGAGAACCTAGGCATTTATTATTAAACGCTCCCTCGATTGTGTATTGTACATTCAAACAAAGGAAATAAATCGCCTTGTTTTATTTTATAGCTAGCAAAATTTAACGTTTTCCTTCACCACATTATTTATATTAATATCTGTACACTTGAGAAGTAAAATAAAACCCAACAAGATGGGAAAGGCTACAGAGACGAGACAGACTTGACAGGTTGTATCGATTGGGACTTTCAAACTATATTTCAAATTGTGAATCCTATGAATGTCATGATCGGTTCAACATGGAAAGTTTGGCACATCTCTCTAGCATTTCCATCTTGTTGGGTTTCTTTTGTTTCTTTAATTTTTCCCTTGTATTGGTAAATCTGGTCTATTTTTGCAGCCTTAAGGTTTACTATTCGAATCTTTGAACCCTTTGATACATATCGGATGTATATGTCATCCGACAAGTCTTTATGGGTAGAAAATACGTCCCCCTAAGTATTGACGAGTTATGTACTCTTTTAAATTGGAAAGTTTGGTTGTTCTCTCTAACTTTAGTGGCATGGTTGATCTACATCAAAGACGTCTTGTCCACCAACTACATTTGCAAGAAAAAAGTTAATACTTACTCTACTTGACTACTAATTGATGGTGGCTACTTACTCTAGTAGATTAAGTATATATTTTATTATTTAAATTAACATATTTTCGGGCAGACTAGACGAGCCTACCTGCCTTTGGGAAGGCCTAGGTATAAAAGTTAATTAATTGTTATCATTGTTATCCTATGAATATGCTCAAAATCAAATCTTAATCACTTTAATCATTAACTAGAGAGTATCGATCTATGACCATACATTTATCACATATAATCTAACTGAAACTAAGTCTAAATTGCTTGTACATAATTTAGTGAGCTCTTACTTTCGAACTTTTAGCTTCAAAATTTATTTGGAGAAAATAATAATATTAAGCAAAAATGTTTTACATTTAAGTTGTGATATATTATTCATCTTTATATATTTATAAGTGAATTCTACATATATGCGTCAATTGTTATATACCTATAGTAAAATTTAAAAAATGACAATGTATATTGAGATTATTGGACAAAAAACTCATACACGGTAAGAAATATATTCACCAGTTATATATTACTTAGTAACATATCCTTGGCCCAATGGAAACACGAGCATTATAGTACTAGTCACATTGATTATTGGGTTAATTTTTGAGAAAACATAATTAATATTCATTATTATCTCTACCTTAAAGTTGTCATATCTAAAGTGATGCAAACACTCAAATAAGAAAAAAAAAACTCTAAGTATTATGATCTCATTGCGGATGATACATTACTATACCTGGCCGGTAAGGACCCGACAAGACCCAACCCGACCAACCCAAAACCTTAACCCAATGGATTTGAGACCCGATTGGCCCGGAAATCGTAGGTCAAACCCGAAAGACCTGAACATGACTCAAAAAATTAATTTCACATAATACATGTCATTATAACATAAATAGTTACACGCAATTCACTTAAATAAAAAAATAGTAATAATCATTTTTAAATACTCGATAATAATATTTGTATTACTATAAAAAGCTATGAAAAATCATTAAAAAGATATTCTTTACTTGTTGCATAAGCTCAACCCCACCCTTAACCCGTATCTGATATGACCCGGACCAGATCAACCAGAAAATTTTCTCAACTCGATTTGAGCCTGACCCATCTAACCCGAACCCGACCAGCCTGACCCTTATACCAGGCCTATGCATTGAAAATTTCAAGATATTGGACAAATTGAAGTAGAATTGCATATTGCACCATTATTATTAGACGTTCCTCATTATGCATTATGCATTGCACTTTTCTAGAAATTGGTCAAATTGAAACGGAATCAAATATCACACCATTATTATTAGGCGCTCCTCATTATGAATTATGCATTGCACATCAAATAATATTTTATTTCTTTGTGAATGTTCACCAAATTGAAAGTAGCGTTTCTCCCTCCAAACTTTTTTTTCCAAAAATTGGTCAATTTAAGGATGAAATATAGACCTCAAGAAAACCTAGTGCTCCCTCGATTGTGCATTCTACATTCAAACAAAGGAAATAAATCGTATTCTTTTCTTTTACGGCTAGCCAAATTTAACGTTTTCCTTCCTCATAAACTTATTTATATAAATATATATACACTTGAGTTGGTCTCAAAACAATCCCAATCTAAAAATTTAACATAACCATGTCATCCTACTCATTTTCCTCTTCCTCTTCCTCTTCCTCTTCCTCTTCCTCTTCCTCTTCCTCTTCCTTGCTTTTTCTTTTGCAGTTGCAATTGGTGGAAAAGATGGTCTGGTGTAGCTCAACCACACCCCTACAGTTGCAGGACATTACTTTATCCATAAGGACTTGTCGGATGACATACACATCCAATATGGACCAAAGCGTTCAAGTATTCGAATAGGAAAACTAAAGGATGTAAAAAAAGGCCAGATTTACTAGCACAAGGGAAAATTTGAGAAGTAAAATAACACCCAACAAGATGGAAAGGCTACAGTGATGAGACAGACTTGCCAGGTTGTATCGATTGGGACTTTCGAACTATATTTCAAACTTCCAATCCTATTAATGTCTTGATCGGTTCAACATGGCAAGTTTGGCACATCTCTCTAGCATTTCCATCTTGTTGGGTTTGTTTTGTTTCTTTAATTTTCCCTTGTGTTGGTAAATCTGGTTTGTTTTTGCAGTCTTAAGGTTTCCTATTCGAATCTTTGAACCCTTTGATACATATCGGATGAATATGTCACCCGGCAAGTTTTTATGGGTAGAATAACGTCCCCTTATGTCTTGAAAAGTTTTGTACTCTTTTAACTTAGAAATTTTTGGCTCTTCTCCCTAACTTTATGGGGGCATGGTTGATCTACATCAAATCCGTCTTGTCCATCAACTATATTTGCAAGAAAAATATGAAAACTTACTCTACTTGACTACTGATTGATTGAGGTTACTTACTTTGGTAGATCAAGTATATATTTTATTATTTGAATTAACATATTTTTGGGCAGACTAGACGGGTTGGACGGACCTACCAACCTTTGAGAAGGTCTAAGTATAAGAGTTAATGAATTGTTATCATCGTTATCCTATGAATATGCTCAAAATCAATTCTTAACCACTTTAATCATTAACTAAGAGTCTCGATCTATGACCATACATTTCTCACCTATAATCAAATTGAAATTAAGTCTAAATTGCTTGTACATAATTTCGTGAGCAGTTAGTTTGAAACTTTTGGCTTATAAATATATTTTGAGAAAATATAAAAATTAAGCGAAAATGTTTTATATTTAAGTTGTGATATATAATTCATCCTTATAGATTTATATGTAAATTCTCCGTCTATGCATCAACTGATTTACCTAGAGTAAAATTAAAAAATGACAAAGTATATTGAGATTATTGGACAAAAAACTCATACACGGTAAGAAATATATTCACCAATTATGTATTACTTAGTAAGATATCCTCGGCCCCTGCGAAACACGAGCATTATAGTACTAGTCACATTGAATTATTGGATCAATTTCAAGGAAACGTAATTAATATTCGTTATTATCTCAACCTTAAAGTTGTCATATCTAAAGTGATGCAAACACTCAAACAAGAAGAAAAAAACTCGAAGCATTTTGATCTCATTACGGATGATACATTACTAGACCTGATCGATAAGGACCCGACCTGACCCGACCCAACCCAAAAACTTAACGCAATGGATCTGAGACCGAATTGACCCGAAAATTGTGGGTCGAACCCAAAAGACCTGAACATGACTCAAAAATTAATTTCACATTATACATGTCATTATAACAAAAATAGTTACACGTAATTTACTTAAATAAAAAAATATATGAATCTTTTTAAAATACTATATAATAATATTTTTATTACTATAAAAAGCTATGAAAAATCATTAAAAAGATATTCTTAAACTGTTGCAAATACTCGACCCCACCCCAACCTGATCCGACATGACCTGGGCCAGAGCAACCAGAAAATTTATCAACCCGAGTTGAGCCTGACCCATCCAACCCAAACCCGACCAGATTGACCTCTTATATCGGGTCTATGCATTGTGCATTCAAGATATTGGACAAATTGAAATGGAATTAAATATCTCACCATTATTATTAGACACTCCTCATTATGCCTTATGCATTGCACTTTTCAATAAGTTGGTCAAATTGAAACGGAATCAAATATCACACCATTATTGTTAGGCACCCCTCATTATGAATTATGCATTGCAGAATTCAAATAAAAAATCTTTTCTTTTTTGAATGTTCGCGAAATTGAAAGTATAATTTTTCCAGAAATTAGTCAATTTAAGGATGAAATTAAAGATGTCAAGAGAACCAAGTCATTTATTATTAGACACCCCCTCGATTGTGCATTGTACATTCAAACAAAGTAAATAAATCATCTTCTCTTTCTTTTATGACTATCCAAATTCAACGTTTTCCTTCACCACAAACTTATTTATATAAATATCTATACAATTAAGTTGGTCTAAAAACAATCTCAATCAAACAATTTAACGTAACCATGTCATCCTACTCTTTCTCCTCTTTCTTCAATTTTTCTTGCAGTTGTAGTTGGTGGACAAGATGGTCTGGGTTTAGCTCAACCACACCCCTACAGTTGCACTGCCAATGGCAAATAGTTTTAAAAAGTTAGTGCTTGTTGGCATATTATCTATCCATAAATACTTGTTGGATGACATACACATCTGGTATGGACCAAAGGGTTGAATGATCCGAATAGGACACCTAAAGGCTGCAAAAATAGGCCAGATTTACTAGCAAATGGGGAAATTTAGAACTAAAATAACACCAACAAGATGGAAAGGATACAGAGATGAGACAAACTTCCCAAGTTTTATCGATCGAGACTTTCGAACTATATTCCAAACTATGAATCCTATGAAAGTCTTGATCGGTTCAACATGACAAGTTTGGCTCGCCTCTCTAGCATTTTTGTCTTGTTGGGGTGAATCCTCTGGTTTAGATCGTTGATCGTAAGTATCCAAAACTAAGAGGTATTTAATGCTGACTTGGCGTTTAATTCTTCTTCTCGAATTCTTGTGCTGCTTTAAGTCTTGGTCAATTATAGTACTTCTCTTCGTAGACAAGAACATATGAGTTATGATGGCTTATAATTAATCACAAAAAAATTGACTCCAATTACATTAATCCCAATTCTGAAGCCCTCTATAATATCATTGGGTTATCCCTCTCAATATCGTTCTTGCACATCATTTTTTTAATATACATTCTTATGATTTCATCATATCATATAGAATATTTTGCATATCATAAATAGTTGAAGGCATATCATTTTCCAAAGTAGAATTACTCGAATATATCTCAATTTTTTTTTATATCATTTGTAAAATCATGCATATGATGAATACTATTTTGCATACACTTTCTTGAATTTCATAGCATAGGTTTAAGAATGCAAATTATGTTATACAATCATACTAATAGTTTGTTTGCATGGAGTATGTAAGATTTTATCTATAATGATTTTTTTATTAAAAAGATGTGTTTGGTTAAAACGTGTTTTTATAAAAATGCATACATTTTTATAAGGTAAAGTGTTGGAGAAAAAATAAAAGTTAATTAAGTAAATGTTTATCGAAAGTTAAAAAAAATGTGTATTCTAAAAATAAGTCTTTTATAAATGATAAAGATGACTTATCAAACAAGGTCTAAATCCGATTCGAAAACATTAATCTCGGTCTACTGAAATACGAACCACAATGTTTATGTTAATAGGCCTAATTTTGCATTCTAGTGTAATTGCTTATGTTATTGGGCCTAATATTAGATGCTATCATCCGAATTAAGGTTAGTATAATTGATAGTATATATAAAAAAAATTATTAGAAGCACATATATGTAAGTCTCTCTCCTCACCTCCAATTATTTCATCCAAATTAAATTCCCACAAAATAATGCATATATATGTATGATCAAATAATGATCTTCAAGCCAAAATACAATCCATATTCACAAGAAAGGGGAATGTCATCATGGAAGTATATATTCACTACCCCGTCAAAATACAATCCCCTTAATGTCACTACATTTCGTACGTTTCTTACTATCGCCAAAGAAAGTACATTTCATTCAATTATCATTAAATATAATGCATACTTCTAACCTTATTTACTCTCTTTTTTAAATGTGATATACTTTTCTTGCTTATCATCAATAAAATACTCTATCACTATTTTGAAATTTTAATACTATAACATATATTACTATTCTAAATTATGTGGAAATTAATTATTGCTACAAACAATATGACTATTTTAAGATAAAAAGTAATCAATGTTCAAAATATTCTTAAAAATAAAATAAGATACATTAAGTTAAAAATGTCATGTGTCCTAGAAACTTAGGTACGTGATAATGAAGTAGTACCAGTTGAAATAGTTATGTATACTATATATGAAAATATTTACGAAACACTTAATAGTCTTAAAAATGAAATAAAATTAATGAAAAAACACTAGATATAAGTATTTGAAATTGATATTATAATAATTATTAATAAATATGTATTTATAAAAAAGTATATTTATGATCTAAATTTTTACTTTTCTGAACCAAAATTTTTTTATAAATTCATACACGTACATGAAAAGTAACCATTTCACGGGAATTAAAAATGGGTAAGTATATTGTCCAAAGAAGATAGATATATGATGATATTAGTGCCTTAATTGATATAACAATGAATGAAATATTAATGGAGAGAAGGACATGTATATTAATGGAGATAAAACATGAATGAAATAGATAATAATGATAATAAACAATACGTGCAATAGCCTTGCATAAAAACAATAGTACTACGTATTATAATCAGGTTATGAAAAAACTATATCTATATGTATAAAAAGTTAGGGAGGAAGAAAAAACTAAATTACTCTTTCAATCTATTTAAAGGAAAAAGATAAGGTTCTGATTGTTCGCATAGAATTTTGGATGAAAAACTTTTTCGAGCAGATCATGATAGGTTAACATTGTAATCATGCAAGTTCATATCGAGTATATTACCATTAATTACTTTTATAGTGACCCTGAGGTATAGACCTGGAAAAAGGATCAGGCGGGTTCTGGCTCAAATCATGTTCGGGTTGATAAAATTTCGGGTTAATCGGGTTCGGGTCATGTCGGGCTTCGAGTTGGGTTCGGTTGACCCAACATGTCAAGAATGAAGTTTTAATGATTTTTATAACTTTTTATTGGAGTAAAATATTTTTTTGATAATAAAATTAATATATTATTTTAAAAATATTATTACTGTATTTTTAATTGAATTATGTGTAAATAATTTTTACTATAATGACATGTATAATGTGAAATAAATATATTTTGCTTCAGGTTCGGGTTGGGTCTGGTTCGACCTACCGACTAGGGTTGACCGGGTCTCTGGTCGATCGGGATTTAGTATATTTTCGGATCGGGTCCTCACCGACTGGGTTCGGTTCGGGTCGGGTCAGGTCAGTGGATCAGGTTGACTTTTTCCAAGTTTAAGGGGTATCTATCTTATCTAATTTAATCTAATCTAATATCTATCTACCTAATCTTCAATTTCTACTAAAAAGTTGGAAGAGTCTCAAAACATTAAAAGCTTCATCTGTAGAGGTCCGGGCTATAGCCCACCTGTACTGCCCTACATTGAACCAGATTTGGACAAGGTTTATGGGCGGAACGAGCACTATGGAGTTACGCCTGAAGCCTTTAGTATGGAGTTACGCCGACTAGCCTTTACAATGGAGTTTCAGCATTACAAACATTTCAAACAAGCAAAAGACCTTTGAACGACTAAGCGAAATAAAATATTAAACGATCTTACGAACACAAATAACGTCAATTATAAACATTATACAAAAAATACGCACCGAAACATATAATAATAAAAAACACTAGGGAATCACAAAGAATAACAAGGATGGACCTTCAACACGTGCGAAGTACGAACACCAAGGACTAGTTTAATACAAGGGTGAAGGATGTGTAGGCCAATTTATCTAATATACTATAATCTTAGGGGATGCAAAAAATACTAAATGTGATCCTAATACACATTAATTATACCCTAATTATGTAAAAGGCACACGTCTAATTATTTGTGTCATCCACCTAAGCTCAACAAAAAGAATAGGCCCAGTGGATAATTCAATCATCGAAATATTTGAGTCTCAAATATTTGGAACATCTAATTATTCGCAGTTATATGATACAAGATATATATATCACTTAATCATCTGACATGAGAGTATATTATATAATATAAACAGATGTTCGTGTATACAATAAATACATGATTATAATATTATAATTAGACCTATTTAAAATTGTATAAAAGAAATTAGAATTAGACATACATGAATATATTTGTAGTATTAATATTAGACCTATTTAACATTGTATGAAATAAACTAGAATTGCACCTACGTGAAACATAGGTAGATTCTTATTTGTGTCATCCACCTAAGCCCAACAAAAAGAATAGGCCCAATGGATAATTCAATCATCGAAATATTTGAGTCTCAAATATATGGAATGTCTAATTATTCGCAGCTATATCATACAAGATATATATATATCACTTAATCATCTGATATGAGAGTATATTAATATAATTTTAACATTGTATGAAATAAACTAGAATTACACCTACGTGAAACATCAATAGATTCTTATATGTGTCATCCACCTAAGCCTAACAAAAAGAATAGGCTCAATGGATAATTCAATCATCAAAATATTTGAGTCTCAAATATTTAGAATGTCTAATTATTCGCAGCTATATCATACAAGATATATGTATCACTTAATCATCTGATATGAGAGTATATTATATAATATAAACAAATGTTCGTGTATACAATAAATAGAAGATTATAATATTACAATTAAACCTATTTAAAATTGTATAAAATAAATTAGAATCAGACCTACATGAATATATTTATAGTATTAATATTAGACTTATTTAACATTGTATGAAATAAACTAGAATTACACCTATGTGAAACACAGATTAAACTCATCACATAAGCTAAAATATTGACATATATAAGACCCGTGCGAAGAACGGGCAACATGATTCTAATTGTAAGTAAGGCATGGGCAAATAGTGATGCATTTAAACAAATAAAAGAGTGGAAAGAAAACTAAAATTAACTCCCTCTGTCTCATTTTAAAGATTCCGTTTTTCATTTTGGCGGCCTAAAATATAAATCTCATTTGCATTTTTAAGAAAAAATTTTATCCGAATTTATGCTCTTAATATACTTTTACACTGTCCAATCTACTTTTACACACCCTCTTTTTTTGTCAAATCAATATCATCTTGTTCTTCTCTCTATCTCTCATATAATCATTATAATTTTCTCACTTTCTTCACTCCTCTTCACACTTTGTGTTTATCCTTTTCTTAATTTTACTTTTTTCTCTCCTCTTCACACATTCTTTGTCATTTTCTTAATTTGTTTCGATATTGATAAGAGGATCTTTAAAAGGGCACAGAGTAGTACATTAGGAAGGATAAGATATAATTAGGATAAGAAGGATATTGACAAACAAGGGCTTTAAAAAGAAACATACAAAGTAGTGTATTAGGAAGGATAGGATTATCATGATGTTAATGAGTTGTGGATATGAGTTAATTATACGCTCAATTAATGTATAATTTCACCATTCAATCTTATTTGTCCATTTACAAACTGAATGGTAATCAAACTTATTAACTATACAACCAATCCCTCAAATGTGTGAATAATAAAAATTTAGAAGAAAGAAGAGAAGAAGATTGACAAAATTACAAGAAATAAGCTTCTTCAATGGAGGCCAAGAGATCTCTTACTTGTGCTACAGACGGCATCAATTTGGATTCAGTAGGGTAGATGTTACCAACAAGCTCCAAAACTGACTGATACTTACTGACGAACTCTTTCTACAAACCATTCATATTAGAAATTCAATTATACTGTATTAAATCTTCATAGTTAGCCATCTAAGAAAGTCCGGTGCACTTAATGAGGTTTTATTATTCGAACTTTTAGGTGACTGGTTCGATGTTTAGATGATGAACCGCAGCAATTAGTCTTAGATTTGTGAGAATATAGTCAAACTAACCTTGAACCTTATATGCAAAGGACGAACGAGTTCCTTTAGTGTTGTTGGAGCCCTGAAAACTTTGCGTAGTCAACACTCTACACGAGGACTTGAGAACTTAAACTTCGCGTTGTTGAGGATGCTCCTAGTATGCAAGTGACTTTGCGTTGTTGAAGATTCTCCTTGTATGTAAATGACTTCGCGTTGTTGAAGATTCTCCTTGTATGTAAGTGACTTCGCGTTGTGATTGTCTTCATGTACCTGCGTATCAAACCCAGAGGAGGGAGGCCTCTGGATTTGATTCTCCGACGCTCAAGTTAGAATTTTCACGTAGGCAAGCATTATGAAATAAAATATTATAAGTGCGTGAGGCAGGGTAGGGAGAGAGAAGTTCCTCGCGAAGGGTTGATGTAAACTGGGATAGAATTTGTACGCGAAATGCTAAAGGAGAGCTCTCGTTTTTACTATAAAAGGCAAGGATGAATAGTGATCAGTCATTTTCAACTTTCCAGCCCTTTATTTATAGCTGAGGGTAATTATTGGGTCTTGGGCCTTTTACTCAGTGGGCCGATCGCCCTATTTGGGCCTGGACCAAATAGGGGGTCCAACATCCACCCCCCTAGGGTTTACGTTAATCGAACGCGAAACCCTAGTTTGTTCATTGGACGTCCTCCGCGTCATCTTTCCTCATACATGGCTTTGCTTCGCTCCTGACTGCCACGTGGCCATTACTGAATGGACGACTCTGCCGCACATAATGGCTATAAAAAGGGGGAAAGAGGGGGTAAGTTCATTTTCATCATAACTCACCCTCTCCTCCTTCCCTGCTTCCGCCCTCTTCTCCGACTGAACATCTTCTCCGGTGGTCTTGCTGTATTTCCGACTATCACCTTAGCCGCGCTGGCTCGTTGCAGACGCCCTGGTGATCCTCCTTCTCCATTGTCTGCTCTGTCGTCCACCATGTCAGGTTGGTCTTCTATCCTTTTCTTGGTCTTCTCTCGCTTTTGCGCTATCGTTGTTTGTTTTCCGGCATACTGACTCCGGCTCCGATGAAGAAAAAAGGGCTTAAATAGGCTTGTAGTGGGGTGTCGGGAGAGGAAGGATTCCTTCCTCCTTTTCTCCGGCTGCCTTAAAAGGGTGCTTTCTTCGGCCGGCGGTCTCTGCCCTCTTTTCCTACTCTTATTTTCTTTGTGAGTCCAATCAGTCATTTCAGAATGGTCATGTCAGAATTCCTTCGTTCCAACTTCACTTTTACCGAGAAATCTAGAAATCTCTCTTTTACCCCCGTCTTTGGAACTTCTCCTTCTCATGGGTCACACGCCCGAGTTTTTCTCTTGGGAGAGATAAATGTTGTTTTTCGCGAGAAACATGATTTTCCCCAAATACCATTTCGCGAGAAGCTATCATATTTATCATCTCCTGAGAACTAACTCGTGCTTTCTTTAGGTTCTAGTTCCAGCGATTCGCGTTCGACATCTTCGTCCAGTGCTTCTTCGTCTAGGACAGTCCACGAAGCTGTTCCTGTATGAACTGTTTTCGCGCAAGGTGACGAAGCCTTAGCGGCCCTGGCACCTGGGACCTCTACCCTCGAGAAACCTCGTGTAGAAATTCCCGAGAGCTACAAAGATCCGTTCCCCCCCGTGAAGATTTACACGGGGCGTATTCACGGTTATCGTCCGAAGAACTTGGGAAACGAATTTGCTGGGAAGCGTACTGTCCTCACCCTCGGGGATCTTAAGAAAATTTCCAATCTCTACCCTTTCCCTAAAGGCACTATTCTGGCGCTTTCCAAATGAGGGGAGTAAGATAGAACACAATTTCGATGGCTGGTTCGCGATCAGCAAGTAGGCAATGGAAGGGGCTTTCGTCTTCCTTTACTTCCATGGGTGGAAGAGTATTTGAAGGCTACCCGGTTTAGTCCTACACAGCTTCACCCTATGGTCTGGCGCGCCATCACGGTCTTCACTATGCGTGTGAAAGATATTGGTGTAGTACCTACGCCTACGCGTTTTAACTATGTTTATTCTTTGAGGAAGATTACCGGGAATACTGGCCTGTACTTTGTGCGTACATCCGCATCTTTAGCCTGGAGGATTCCCACTAATAAGATTGTTTGGAAGAAGCAGTGGTTTTTGGTTCGCCCTCCTCCTGGGGATACCTTCGCGTATCATATCCAGACCGGTGTGTTTCTCCCGGACCTCGTTCTGAATAAGGATTTCAAAGGTCGCTTTGTTGCGAGATATACCGATTACCCGGACTCTTCCCTGCGTGTGTTCATACACGATGTTACTCTCAAGCTTCGGGAGTTGAGGGGACTCAGTCCCCCGCATCCTCCTCCTGGTTGCTATTTTGCTAATGCTTTCTTGGTAAAGAACTTGCTCTTATTTATCTAACTCTTTTTCTTCTTGTGTAGGTCGCGACTATTTTGATCTTCTTAACAGCCTTCCCGACCTGGACATAAGGGCGGACAAGAATATGGTGAGCGTGGCCCCAATTGATAAGGGTGGGTCTGAAGAGGCTCGTGGTGCTTCTCAAAAAGGCAAGACAACCGTTGATTCACTGACTTCTCTAAAAACCGTGTCTCGCGGTGGCACAGGCGGTTCGCGAAAACGGAAGAAATCTGAGGCGTCTCCTAAGTGGCATGTTCGTGCCAAGAAGGTTCGCGAACTGGGTCGTCTTCAAAGCGTGAGGGTCTCTCGGCGGACATATTTCCTCCTGTGGAGTCGGCCTCAGTGCTCTTGGCCCCTGACTTGCTTCCTCCCCTGTCGCTGCCTATTCAGGAAGAGCTAGACGCTGCGGTTGTTTCTCGTGAACAGATGATGCTCATGGTAGGTCTTAGCGTACTCTTGCTTTGTTTTTTCTACTTGATCTTTCTCAAAGTGATCTTTCCCCAGGCTATGCAGCTTATCTATACGGCGGCTTCTCATGGCGAAGAAGGCTATAGTGAGGCAACAGAAACCCTTCGCGAAGATCTGAAGAATGCCTTGGCGAGGGCTGAGGCCGCGGAGAAAAAGGGGTTCGCGTTGAGCAAGAGTTAGCTACAGTACGGGCTCAGCATGCCAAGGAGATTGCTGATCTAAAAAAGGTGCATGCGAATGAGCTACGCGACGCCCGTTTTGATGTTGTTAGTAAGTACTTGAGTGGGTATCGCGGGTCTGTTCGAGCCTCTTACGAAGGTAGTTACTGTCTTGCGCTTTATCATCTCATGACGAAAGCACGGTTGAAGAGGAGGGGAATAACGGACTTCAAATTGGATACGAATGACCGTCTAGGATTTGAGTCTGCTCCCCCCACCTTACACTCCTCCTCCAGTGGGCACTTTCATCGATGATGATGATGACCCTTTGGAAGCTTGGGATGTTTGTGCTTTCAACCCTGAGATGGGGGTGGTTCCTGGAAAAGCCCATCTTTTGCCCAACCCTGCCGCTGCCTTCTCCGCGCCAGCTCCTCCTCCTCCGTGAAGCTTTCTATGCTTGTTCCGTTATGAACTGTAATTTTGCTTGTTTGTATGCTATTTCAGTTTCACTGTTCTGTTTTTGAATTGTATCTATCGTCTACTATCCCCTTGCTTTTTCGTGTACCACACACGAAACAGTAAAATTAAGCTTTGCATGAATGAACTACCTCAATCTTATAATAGTAATCGTGTTTTTACATAGGCTGCAACTGTACAATAATTGAAAGATCTATTCATGTGTCGTTCTCAAACTCTTTGCGTCTTCTCGCTGTCTGGGGTTGTGTCCGTGGGTGGCTTTGATGGTTGTCTCGCGTTCTTCCTTGAGCCGAGTTCAGGTGATATTTACGCGGTGACTATTAATACATTTTCTATGTTCTTTCGTGCATGTTGCGCCTATTTTTTCGAGTGCGTGGCGGCGGCGGCCTACTGGGGTTGTAGCTCTAACGGCTTCGCGTTGCTGTTTTCCTCTTTGTTGTTCTGCACAAGAGTGAGGTAAATACGCATCCACTGGTCCTACCCCGGGTTTATGAAGTTTACCTTACTGCTCGAGCGTTTCTGGCCTATGAGCGATTTTTTGCCGGCGTGAATCAATAACCTCTTGCTTCCTGTACGTCGTTATAATTAGGGTTCCCGGGTGAATCGATTTGCTCTTCGCGAGGGGAAATGAAGGGGTAAGGTGAATTACCTCTTTCGCGTTTGTTAAGCAGCTTTGCTCTTATCTGAGGATTGTGTGCTTCATTCTCCTAAGAGATATGCGTTGGTCAATGCTCTGGACAGAGGCTTACTTGGCATTGCTCCTAGTCATCGGAGGCTTACACGACTTTGATGGTGCTTCGCGCAGCGAAGGCTTAACCGCAATGCTCCTGGGCCAGGGAGGCTTACTTGGCATTGCTCCTTCTAAACGGAGGCTTACACGACTTCACTATGCTTCGCGCAGCGAAGGCTTTTATTCTGAGGACAAAATTCAATTGTTAGACCTATCGTCTTATTAGATTGTGCTTTAAATTTAATCGAATGTATGCTAACCGTGGTGTTATGTATTGACTTATGCTAAAGCTAGCTTATTTGTCCGTTCCTACGGTTTTATTTGAGTTCTGAGAACGAACGCTTAAGTTAGGACAATTATTTGTTGCGACAGGATTGAAAATGTAACTGTTTATACCTGACGAGTGTGGCTTTAGGGATAATACCGCCGTAACCTCATCACGTTCCATGAGTTGACGATGCGGTTACCGGTAAAGTCCTTGAGCCTGTCTGCGCCTGGGGCGACCTCTTCGTCTACGATGTATGGTCCTTCCCAGCTTGGGTCTATCTTACCTCCCTCAGTTTTCCTTAAGACAAGATCGCCCTTCGTGAAACCTCTGACCTTGATAGACTTGTTGTAATATTTGGCAACCCCAGCTTTGTAGTTAGCGGCTCAGATGGAAGCCATAGCTCTAACCTCTTCGCAAAGCTGGAGCTCCATCTGCATTCTTTCCTCATTCGCGACGTTGTCGAAGTGCAGCATTCTATCGTTTGGAAACAAGTGTTTAACTGGGACAACTGCTTCATTCCCATACGCCAACGCGAAAGGTGTTTCGCTCGTTGCCTTCTTGCTAGTTGTGCGGTTTGCCCATAGGACTAATGGAAGCATCTCCGTCCATTTTCCTCGTGCACAGTCTAAACGCTTTTTTAGGTCGTTAACAATGCTTTTGTCTGCGGCCTCCACTTGGTCGTTGCATTGAGGGTGAGCTACTACCGCGAACTTTAGGCGTATGCCTAGATCATCACACCATTGTACTAGCTTCGGGGTATTGAACTGCGGCCCTCGGTCTGTGACGATTTCTTGGGGTAGTCCATAATGGCAAATAATGTTCTACCAAAGGAACTTCTTCACATTGACCACAGTCGTGCTTGCGAGCGGTATGGCTTCGATCCATTTCGTGAAGTATTCAATTGTCACGATTATGAATTCAAGCTGTCCGGGTGCTTTTGGCGTGAACGGTCCTAGCAGGTCCAGACCCCACATCGCAAAAGGGAATGGACCTGCCATGATTTGCATTTCTATCCTCGGCTGGTGGGACGCCGGTGCGTGACGCTGGCATGCTTGGCACTCGTGTGCATACTTCAGGGCATCTTTCCTCATCGTCATCCAGTAGTGACCTTGACGCAATGCTTTGTATACTAGAGCCGTCCATCCAGCATGCGTCCCACATAGCCCGGCGTGCAACTCTACAATGATATTTCTGCCATCCTTCTCGGAGAGGCATCGCAGCTCTCGGCTCATAAATCCTCGTTTGTACAGTTCCCCCTGGTTGATGTAGAATCGCGCAGCCTGCACTTCTAACTTTCTCTTTTCGCGCGGATTTTCTGGGACTACACCGTCAGCCAAGAATCTCATGATTGGGCTCCGCCAATCGTCAACAGCCATATCTATAGCCATCATTTCGAATAACTCCCTTATTGCCCTCTTATCACTCCGCCAGGTCCAGATAGGCATGTCCTCTTTATTCTCGTCGCTAATTCTCAATCTGGAGGCTATCTTCGCGAGGTTGTCAGCTTCTTCGTTTTTCTCGCGAGGTATGACCGTGAGCTGGAACTGCTTGAACAGAGAGCGGAGGGTGCTCGCCCTCGTGAGGTATTTTGGTAAATTGCCCATCTTGGCTTCGTATAAGCCTTGCATTTGCTGTACTATCACTTCGGAATCGCAGAAACATTCCACGTTTTCAACGGAGTTGGCCAGCACGATTTCCATACCTTCTATGAGCGCTTCATACTCGGCTTCGTTGTTGGTTGCGGCGAAGTTCAGATTGATAGCATGTTTATGAGTTACTCCCTCTGGCGAAATGAGGGCAATTCCTGCCCCACAACCTTCGGCATTTACGGCCCCATCTACGTACAACTGCCACTTTTTCTCATCAGACGTACACACTGCTTCGCGAAAGCTTGTTTCGACCATGAAATCTGCTAGCGACTGCGCCTTGATGGCTGGTCTGGGCTTGTATTCGATGTCGAATTCTGACAGCTCTATTACCCACTTCGTGAGACGGCCGGAAGCCGTCGGCTTGTGAAGCAAGGAGTGTAAGGGTAGGTTGGTGAACACTTGAATGGTGTGAGCGTGGAAATATGGTCTTAGCCTTCTTGCTGCGATAACCAACGCGAATACTGCTGTCTCTACCGGGGCGTAATGTTCTTCGGTCGCGAGCAGAGCTTTGCTTACAAAGTAGACAGGTTTCTGTGCTTCTCGAGTTAGGACCGCACTTAGTGCCCTTTCGCCCGCTGAAATATACAACTGCAAACTCTCTCCTCGCACGGGTGAAGATAGCATCGGTAAATGGGTGCGGTGTTCTTTGACCTTCGCAAACGCCTCTGTGCACTCGGTTGTCCACAGAAAGTTTTTCGGCCTCCTTAGCACGTCAAAAAATGGTAGGTTCCGCTCGGCCAACTTCGCGCAAAATCTCCCCAGGTAATTCACTGATCCGACGAATCTTTGTACCTCGTTAATGCTTCTTGACAGAACCATGTCCAAGACTGCCCTAACCTTCGCGGGGTTTACCTCGATTCCGCCGATT
>NW_027369279.1:0-43809 GCF_046119375.1 Phyllobates terribilis
GGTGTGCTTTGGTAGCATGCTAACGGTAAAAGGTGTGCTCCGGTGGCATGCTAACGGGAAAAGATGTGCTCCGGTGGCATGCTAACGGGAAAATGCGTGCTGCGGTGGCATGCTCATGGTAAAGGGTGTGCTCCGGTGGCATGCTAACGGTAGAAGGAGTGCTCCGGTGGCATGATAATGAGTAAAGGTGTGCTACGGTGGCATGCTAATGGGAAAAGGTGTGCTCCGGTGGCATGCTAACGGGAAAAGGTGTGATCTGGTGGCATGCTAATGGAGAAAGGTGTGCTCCGGTGGCATGCTGACGGGAAAAGGTGTGCTCCAGTGGCATGCTAACGGGAGAAGGTTTGCTCCGGTGGCATACTAACGGGAAAAGGTGTGCTCCGGTGGCATGCTAATGGAAAGAGGTGTGCTACGGTGGCATGCTAATGGCAAAAGGTGTGTTACGGTGGCATGCTCACGGAAAAATGTGTGGTACGTTTGCATGCTCATTGTAAAAGGTGTGCTCCGGTGGCATGCTAACGGGAAAAGGCGTGCTACAGTGGCATACTCACGGGAAAGCGGTGTGCTCCGGTGACATGCTAACGGGAAAAGGTGTGCTCCTTTGGCATGCTAATGGGAAAAGGTATGCTCCAGTGGCATGCTAACAGGAAAAGGTGTGATCTGGTGGCATGCTAATAGAAAAAGTTGTACTCCGATGGCATGCTAACGGGAAAAGGTGTGCTCTGGTGGCATGCTAACGGGAAAAGTTGTGCTCCTGTGGCATGCTAACAGAAAAAGGTGTGCTACGGTGGCATGCTAATTGGGAGAGGTGTGCTACGGTGGCTTGCTAATGGTAAAGGTGTGCTCCGGTGGCATGCTAATGGTAAAAGGTGTGCTCCGGTGGCATGCTAACGGAAAGGTGTGCTCTGGTGGTTTGCTAACGGGAAAAATGTGTGCTACATTGGCATGCTAATGGTAAAGGTGTGCTCCGGTGACATGCTAATGGGAAAAAGGTGTGCTACGGTGGCATGCTAACGGCAAGGGTGTGCTCCGGTGTCATGCTAACGGGAAAAGGTGCGCTCCGGTGGTATGCTGACGGGAAAAGGTGTGCTCCGGTGGCATGCTAACGGGAAAAGGTGTGCTCTGGTGGCATGCTAACCGGGAAAGGTGTCCTCCGGTGGCATGCTAAAGGGAGAAGGTGTGCTACAGTTGTATGCTAACGGGAAAAGGTGGTCTACAGTTGCATGCTAACGGGAAAAGGTGTGCTACAGTTGCATGCTAATGGGAAAAGGTGGGCTACAGTTGCATTCTAATAGGAAAAGGTGGGCTACGGTGGCCTGGTAACGGGAGAAGCTGTGCTCCGGTGGCATGCTAAAGGTAAAACTTGTGCTCCGGTGGCATGCTAACAGTAAAGGTGTGCTCCGGTGGCATGCTAACGGGAAAAGGTGTGCTCCGGTGGCATGCTAACGGGAAAAGGTGTGCTACGGTGGCATGCTAACGGGAAAAGGTGTACTACGGTGACAAGCTAACGGTAAAGGTGTGCTCCAGTGTCATGCTAACGCGAAAAGTGTGCTCCGGTGGCATGCTGACGGGAGAAGTTGTCTTCCGGTGGCATGCTAATGGAAAGATGTGTCCTACGGTGGCATGCTAACGGGTAAAGATGGGCTACAGTGGCATGCTAACAGTAAAGGTGTGCTCCGGTGGCATGCTAACGGGAAAAGGTGTGTTCCGGTGGCATGCTAACGGAAAAGTTGTGCTCCGGTGGCATGCTAACAGTAAAAGGTGTGCTCTGGTGGCATGCTAACAGGAAAAAGTGTGCTCCGGTGGCATGCTAATGGGAAAGGCGGGCTCCGGTGGCATGCTAATGGTTAAAGGTGTGCCCCGTTGGCATGCTAACGGAAAAACGTGTGCTCCTGTGGCATGCTAACGGGGAAAGGTGTGCTGCGGTGGCATGCTAACGGTAAAGGCGGGCTCCGGTGGCATGCAAATGATAAAACGTGTGCTATCGTGGCATGCTAATGGGAAAAGGTGTGCTGCGGTGGCATGATAACGGTAAAGGTGTGCTCCGGTGGCATGCTAATGGTTAAAGGTGTGCTCCAGTGGCATGCTAATGGAAAAAGGTGTGCTCCGTTGGCATGCTAATGTTAAAGGTGTGCTCCGGTGGCATGCTAACGGGAAAAGGTGTACTACGGTGACAAGCTAACGGTAAAGGTGTGCTCCAGTGTCATGCTAACGCGAAAAGTGTGCTCCGGTGGCATGCTGACGGGAGAAGTTGTCTTCCGGTGGCATGCTAATGGAAAGAGGTGTCCTACGGTGGCATGTTAACGGGTAAAGATGGGCTACGGTGGCATGCTAACAGTAAAGGTGTGCTCCGGTGGCATGCTAACGGAAAAGTTGTGCTCCGGTGGCATGCTAACAGTAAAAGGTATGCTCTGGTGGCATGCTAACAGGAAAAAGTGTGCTCCGGTGGCATGCTAATGGGAAAGGCGGGCTCCGGTGGCATGCTAATGGTTAAAGGTGTGCCCCGTTGGCATGCTAACGGAAAAACGTGTGCTCCGGTGGCATGCTAACGGGGAAAGGTGTGCTGCGGTGGCATGCTAATGGTAAAGGCGGGCTCCGGTGGCATGCAAACGATAAAACGTGTGCTATCATGGCATGCTAACGGTAAAGGTGTGCTCCGGTGGCATGCTAATGGTTAAAGGTGTGCTCCAGTGGCATGCTAATGGAAAAAGGTGTGCTCCGGTGGCATGATAATGTTAAAGGTGTGCTCCTGTGGCATGCTAAAGGGAAAAGGTGTGCTCCAGTGGCATGCTAGTGGTAAAGGGTGTGCTCCGGTGGCATGCTAACGGTAAAGGTGTGCTCCGGTGGTATGCTAACAGGAAAAGGTGTGCTCCGGTGACATGCTAGTGGTAAAAGGTGTGCTCCGGTAGCATGCTAACGGTAAAAGGTGTGCTCCGGTGGCATGCTAAGGGGAAAAGCTGTGCTCTGGTGGCATGCTAATGGTAAAAGGTGTGCTCCGGTGGCATGCTAAGGGGAAAAGCTGTGCTCTGGTGGCATGCTAACGGTAAAAGGTATGCTCCGGTGGCATACTAACGGTAAAAGGTGAGCTCCGGTGGCATGCTAACGGGAAAAGATGTGCTCCGGTGGCATGCTAACGGGAAAATGTGTGCTACGGTGGCATGCTCATGGTAAAAGGTGTGCTCCGGTGGCATGCTAACGGAAAAAGTGTGCTACGGTGGCATGCTAACGGGAGAACATGTGGTTCGGTGGCATGCTAACTGGAAAAGGTGTGCTCCGGTGGCATGCTAATGGGAGAAGGTGTGCTTCAGTGGCATGCTAACAGGAAAAGGTGTGCTCCGGTGACATGCTAACGGGAGATGGTGTGCTACGATTACATGCTGACGGTAAAAGGTGTGCTCCGGTGGCTTGCCAACAAGAGAAGGTGTGCTACGGTGGCATGCTAACGGCAAAAGGTTTGCTCCAGTGGCATGCTAACTGAAAAAGGTGTGCTACGGTGGCATGCTAACGGGGAAAGGTGTGCTACGGTGGCATGCTAACGGTAAAGGTGTGCTCCGGTGGCATGTCAACGGGAAAAGGTGTGCTCCAATGGCATGCTAGCAAGAAAAGGTGTGCTCCGGTGGCATGCTAACGGTAAAGGTGTGCTCCGGTGACATGCTAACGGTGAAAGGTGTGCTCCCGTGGCATGCTAACGGGAAAAGGTGTGCTCCGCTGCCATGTCAATGGGAAAAGGGTGCTCCGATGGCATGCTAACGGGAAAAGGTGTGCTCCGGTGGCATGCTAATGGTAAAGGTGTGCTCCGGTGGCATGCTAACGGTCAAAGGTGTCCTCTGATGGCATGCTAACGGTAAAGGGTGTGCTCCGGTGGCATGCTAATGGTAAAGGTGTGCTTCGGTGGTATGCTAACAGGAAAAGGTGTGCTCCTGTGGCATGCTAACGGGGAAAGAAGTGCTCCGGTGGCATGCTAAACGGGAAAGGTGTCCTCCGTTGGCATGCTAAAGGGAGAAGGTGTGCTACAGTTGCATGCTAATGGGAAAAGGTGGGCTACAGTTGTATGCTAACGGGAAACAGTGTGCTACAGTTGCATGCTAACGGGAAAAGGTGTGCTACAGTTGCATGCTAATAGGAAAAGGTGGGCTACGGTGGCATGGTAACGGGAGAAGGAGTGCTCTGGTGGCATGCTAATGGTAAAACGTGTGCTCCGGTGGCATGCTAATGGTAAAGGTGTGCTCCGGTGGCATGCTAACGGGAAAAGGTGTGCTCCGGTGGGATGCTAACAGGGAAAGTTGTGCTCCGGTGGCATGCTAACGTGAGAAGGTGTGCTACTGTAGCATGCTAAAGGGAAAAGGTGTGCTCCGGTGGCATGCTAAAGGTAAAGGTGTGCTCTGGTGGCATGCTAACGGGAAAAGGTGTGGTACTGTGGCATGCTAACGGGAAAAGGTGTGCTACGGTGGCATGCTAAAGGGAAAAGGTGTTCTCCAGTGGATGATAATGGGGAAAGGTGTGTTCCGGTGGCATGCTAATGGGAGAAGGTGTGCTCCGGTGGCATGCTAACAGGAGAAAATGTGCTCCGGGGGCATGCTAACGGGAAAATGTGTGCTCCGATGGCATGCTAACAGGAAAAGGTGTGCTACGGTGACATGCTAGCGGGAAAAGATGTGCACCGGTGGCATGCTAAAGGAAAAAGGTGTGCTACAGCGGCATACTAACTGGAAAAGGTGTAATACTGTGGCATGCTCACGGTAAAGGTGTGCTCTGGTGGCATGCTGATGGTAAAAGGTGTGCTCCGGTGGCATACTAACGGTAAAAGTTGTGCTCCGGTGGCATGTTAACGGTAAAAGGTGTTTTCCGTTGGCATGCTAACGGTAAAAGGTGTGATACAGTGTCATGCTTAACGATACAAGGTGTGCTCCGGTGGCATGCTAACGGGAAAAGGTGTGCTCCAGTGGCATGCTAACACGGAAAGGTGTGATCCGGTGGCTTGCTAACGTGAGAAAGTGTGCTCCGGTGGCATGCTAACGAGAAGAGGAGCGCTACGGTGGCATGCTAACGGGAAAAGGTGTTCTCCGGTGGCATGCTAACGATACAAGGTGTGCTCCGGTGGCATGCTAACGGGAAAAGGGGTGCTCCGGTGGCATGCTAATACGGAAAGGTGTGCTCCGGTGGCATGCTAAAGTGAGAAAGAGTGCTACGGTGGCATGCTAACGAGAAGAGGAGCGCTAGGGTGGCATGCTAATGGGAAAAGGTGTGCCATGGTGGCATGCTAACAGTAAAAGGTGTGCTCCGGTGGCTTGCTTTTGGTAAAAGGTGTGCTCCGGTGGCATGCTAACGATACAAGATGTGCTCCGGTGGCATGCTAACGGGAAAAGGAGTAATACTGTGGCATGCTCACGGTAAAGGTGTGCTCTGGTGGCATGTTAATGGTAAAAGGTGTTCTCCGTTGGCATGCTAACGGTAAAAGGTGTGATACGTTGTCATGCTTAACGATACAAGGTGTGCTCCGGTGGCATGCTAACGGGAAAAGGTGTGCTCCAGTGGCATGCTAACAAGGAAAGGTGTGCTCCAGTGGCATGCTAACGTGGGAAAGTGTGCTACGGTGGCATGCTAACGAGAAGAGGAGCGCTACGGTGGCATGCTAACGGGAAAAGGTGTGCTCCGGTGGCATGCTAACGATACAAGGTGTGCTCCGGTGGCAAGATAACGGGAAAAGGTGTGCTCCGGTGGCATGCAAACACGGAAAGGTGTGCTCCGGTGGCATGCTAACGTGAGAAAGTGTGCTACGGTGGCATGCTAACGAGAAGAGGTGCGCTATGGTGGCATGCTAACGGGAAGAGGTGCGCTATGGTGGCATGCTAACAGTAAAAGGTGTGCTCCGGTGGCTTGCTTTCGGTAAAAGGTGTGCTCCGGTGGCTTGCTTTCAGTAAGAGGTGTGCTCCGGTGGCATGCTAACGATACAAGATGTGCTCCGGTGGCATGCTAACGGGAAAAGGTGTGCTCCGGTGGCATGCTAACAGGGAAAGGTGTGCTCCGGTGGCATACTAACGGTAAAAGGTGTGCTCCGGTGGCATGTTAACGGTAAAAGGTGTTCTCCGTTGGCATGCTAACGGTAAAAGGTGTGCTACGGTGGCATGCTAACGATACAAGGTGTGCTCTGGTGGCATGCTAACGGGAAAAGGTGTGCTCCGATGGCATGCTAACACGGAAAGGTGTGCTCCGGTGGCATGCTAACGTGAGAAAGTGTGCTACGGTGGCATGCTAATGAGAAGAGGTGCGCTACGGTGGCATGCTAACGGGAAAGGTGTGCTCCGGTGGCATGCTAACGATACAAGGTGTGCTCCGGTGGCATGCTAACGGGAAAAGGTGTGCTCCGGTGACATGCTAACACGGAAAGGTGTGCTCCGGTCGCATGCTAACGTAAGAAAGTGTGCTACAATGGCATGCTAACGAGAAGAGGTGCGCTACGGTGGCATGCAAACGGGAAAAGGTGTGCTATGGTGGCATGGTAACTGTAAAAGGTGTGCTCTGGTGGCTTCCTTTCGGTAAAATGTGTGCTCTGGTGGCATGCTAGCGATACAAGATGTGCTCCGGTGGCATGCTAACGGGAAAAGGTGTGCTCCGGTGGCATGCTAACAGGGAAAGGTGTGCTCCGGTGGCATGCTAACGGGAGAAGGTGTGCTACTGTGGCATGCTAACAAGAAAAGGTGTGCTACAGTGGCATGCTAACTGGAAAAGGTGTGCTATGATGGCATGCTAACGGGAGAAGGTGTGCTCCAGTGGCATGCTAACAGGAGAAAATGTGCTCCGGGGGCATGCTAACGGGAAAATGTGTGCTCCGGTTGCATGCTAACGGGAAAAGGTGTGCTCCGGTGACATGCTAGCGGGAAAAGGTGTGCACCGGTGGCATGCTAATGGAAAAAGGTGTGCTACAGCGGCATACTAATGGGAAAAGGTGTAATACTGTGGCATGCTCATGGTAAAGGTGTGCTCTGGTGGCATGCTGATGGTAAAAGGTGTGCTCCAGTGGCATACTAACGGTAAAAGGTGTGCTCCGGTGGCATGTTAACGGTAAAAGGTTTTCTCCGTTGGCATGCTAACGGTAAAAGGTGTGCTACGGTGGCATGCTAACGATACAAGGTGTGCTCTGGTGGCATGCTAACAGGAAAAGGTGTGCTCCGGTGGCATGCTAACACGGAAAGGTGTGCTCCGTTCGCATGCTAACGTAAGAAAGTGTGCTACAATGGCATGCTAACGAGAAGAGGTGCGCTACGGTGGCATGCAAACGGGAAAAGGTGTGCTATGGTGGCATGCTAACGGTAAAACGTGTGCTCTGCTGGCTTCCTTTCGGTAAAATGTGTGCTCTGGTGGCATGCTAGCGATACAAGATGTGCTCCGGTGGCATGCTAATGGGAAAAGGTGTGCTCCGGTGGCATGCTAACAGGGAAAGGTGTGCTCCGGTGGCATGCTAACGGAAGAAGGTGTGCTACTGTGGCATGCTAACGGTAAAAGGTGTGCTACGGTGGCATGCTAACGATACAAGGTGTGCTCTGGTGGCATGCTAACGGGAAAAGGTGTGCTCCGATGGCATGCTAACACGGAAAGGTGTGCTCCGGTGGCATGCTAACGTGAGAAAGTGTGCTACGGTGACATGCTAATGAGAAGAGGTGCGCTACGGTGGCATGCTAACGGGAAAGGTGTGCTCCGGTGGCATGCTAACGATACAAGGTGTGCTCCGGTGGCATGCTAATGGGAAAAGGTGTGCTCCGGTGACATGCTAACACGGAAAGGTGTGCTCCGGTCGCATGCTAACGTAAGAAAGTGTGCTACAATGGCATGCTAACGAGAAGAGGTGCGCTACGGTGGCATGCAAACGGGAAAAGGTGTGCTATGGTGGCATGGTAACTGTAAAAGGTGTGCTCTGGTGGCTTCCTTTCGGTAAAATGTGTGCTCTGGTGGCATGCTAGCGATACAAGATGTGCTCCGGTGGCATGCTAACGGGAAAAGGTGTGCTCCGGTGGCATGCTAACAGGGAAAGGTGTGCTCCGGTGGCATGCTAACGGGAGAAGGTGTGCTACTGTGGCATGCTAACAAGAAAAGGTGTGCTACAGTGGCATGCTAACTGGAAAAGGTGTGCTATGATGGCATGCTAACGGGAGAAGGTGTGCTCCAGTGGCATGCTAACAGGAGAAAATGTGCTCCGGGGGCATGCTAACGGGAAAATGTGTGCTCCGGTTGCATGCTAACGGGAAAAGGTGTGCTCCGGTGACATGCTAGCGGGAAAAGGTGTGCACCGGTGGCATGCTAATGGAAAAAGGTGTGCTACAGCGGCATACTAATGGGAAAAGGTGTAATACTGTGGCATGCTCATGGTAAAGGTGTGCTCTGGTGGCATGCTGATGGTAAAAGGTGTGCTCCAGTGGCATACTAACGGTAAAAGGTGTGCTCCGGTGGCATGTTAACGGTAAAAGGTTTTCTCCGTTGGCATGCTAACGGTAAAAGGTGTGCTACGGTGGCATGCTAACGATACAAGGTGTGCTCTGGTGGCATGCTAACAGGAAAAGGTGTGCTCCGGTGGCATGCTAACACGGAAAGGTGTGCTCCGTTCGCATGCTAACGTAAGAAAGTGTGCTACAATGGCATGCTAACGAGAAGAGGTGCGCTACGGTGGCATGCAAACGGGAAAAGGTGTGCTATGGTGGCATGCTAACGGTAAAACGTGTGCTCTGCTGGCTTCCTTTCGGTAAAATGTGTGCTCTGGTGGCATGCTAGCGATACAAGATGTGCTCCGGTGGCATGCTAATGGGAAAAGGTGTGCTCCGGTGGCATGCTAACAGGGAAAGGTGTGCTCCGGTGGCATGCTAACGGAAGAAGGTGTGCTACTGTGGCATGCTAACAAGAAAAGGTGTGCTACAGTGGCATGCTAACTGGAAAAGGTGTGCTATGATGGCATGCTAATGGTAAAATGTGTGCTATGGTGGCATGCTAACGGTAAAAGGTGTGCAACGGTGGCATGATAACGGTAAAAGGTGTGCTCCGGTGGCATGCTAACGGGAAAAGGTGTGCAACGGTGGCATGCTAACAGGAAAAGGTGTGCTCCGGTGGCATGCTAACGGGAAAAGGTGTGCTCCGGTGGCATGCTAACGGGAAAAGGTGTGCTCCGGTGGCATGCTAACGGAAAAGGTGTGCTCCGGTGGCATGCTGATGGTAAAAGGTGTGCTCCGGCGGCATGCTAACGGTAAAAGGTGTTCTCCGTTGGCATGCTAACAGTTAAACGTGTGCTCAGGTGGCACGCTAACGATGCAAGGTGTGCTCTTGTGGCATGCTAACGGGAAAAGGTGTACTCCGGTGGAATGCTGACAGGGAAAGTTGTGCTCCGGCGGCATGCTAACGTGAGAAGGTGTGCTACTGTAGCATGCTAACGGGAAAAGGTGTGCTCCAGTGGCATGCTAAAGGTAAAGGTATGCTCTGGTGGCATGCTAACGGGAAAAGGTGTGGTACTGTGGCATGCTAACGGGAATAGGTGTGCTACGGTGGCATGCTAAAGGGAAAAGATGTTCTCCAGTGGATGCTAACCGGGAAAGGTGTGTTCCGGTGGCATGCTAATGGGAGAAGGTGTGCTCCGGTGGCATGCTAACAGGAGAAAATGTGCTCCGGGGGCATGCTAACGGGAAAATGTGTGCTCCGGTGGCATGCTGATGGTAAAAGGAGTGCTCCAGTGGCTTACTAATGGTAAAAGGTGTGCTCCGATGGCATGTTAACGGTAAGAGGTGTTCTCCGCTGGCATGCTAACGGTAAAAGGTGTGCTACGGTGGCATGCTAACGATACAAGGTGTGCTCCGGTGGCAAGATAATGGAAAAAGGTGTGCTCCGGTGGCATGCAAACACGGAAAGGTGTGCTCCGGTGGCATGCTAACGTGAGAAAGTGTGCTACGGTGGCATGCTAACGAGAAGAGGTGCGCTATGGTGGCATGCTAACGGGAAGAGGTGTGCTATGGCGGCATGCTAACAGTAAAAGGTGTGCTCCTGTGGCTTGCTTTCGGTAAAAGGTGTGATCCGGTGGCATGCTAACGATACAAGATGTGCTCCGGTGGCATGCTAACGGGAAAAGGTGTGCTCTAGTGGCATGCTAACGGGAAAAGGGGTGCTCTGGTGGCATGCTAACGGTAAAAGGTGTGCTCCAGTGGCATGCTAGCGGTAAAAGGTGTGCTCCGGTGGCATGCTAACTAAAAAAGTTATGCTCCAGTGGCATGATATTGCGAAAAGGTGTGCAACGGTGGAATGCTAACGGCAGAAGGTGTGCTCCGGTGGGAACAATGGGAAAAGGTGTGCTCCAGTGGCATTCTAACGGGAAAATGTGTGCAACGGTGGCATGCTAACGTAAAAAGGTGTGCAATGGAGGCATGCTAACGGTAAAAGGTGCGCTCCAGTGGCATGCTAGTGGTAAAAGGTATGCTCCGGTGTCATGCTAATGGAAAAAGGTATGCTCCAGTGGCATGATATTGGGAAAAGGTGTGCAACGGTGACATGCTAACGGCAGAAGGTGTGCTCCGGTGGAAACAATGGGAAAAGGTGTGCTCCGGTGGCATGCTAACGGGAAAATGTGTGCAACGGTGGCATGCTAACGGAAAAAGGTGTGCAATGGTGGCATGCTAACAGTAAAAGGTGTGCTCCAGTGGCATGCTAATGGGAAAAGGTATGCTCCGGGGGTATGATAACAGGAAAAGGTGTCCAACGGTGGCATGCTAACAGGAGAAGGTGTGCTCCGGTGGCAACAACTGGAAAAGGTGTGCTCCGGTGGCATGCTAACGAGAAAAGGTGTGCAACAGTGGCATGCTAACGGGAAAAGGTGAGCAATGGTGGCATGCTAACGATACAAGATGTGCTCCGGTGGCATGCTAATGGGAAAAGGTGTGCTCCAGTGGCATGCTAACAGGGAAAGGTGTGCTCCGGTGGCATGCTAAAGGGAGAATGTGTGCTACTGTGGCATGCTAACAAGAAAAAGTGTGCTACAGTGGCATGCTAACGGGAAAAGGTGTGCTATGGTGGCTTGCTAACTGTAAAAGGTGTGCAATGGTGGTATGATAACGAAAAAGGTGTGCTCCGGTGGCATGCTAAAGGGAAAAGGTGTTCTCCAGTGGATGCTAACGGGGAAAGGTGTGTTCCGGTGGCATGCTAACGGGAGAAGGTGTGCTCCGGGGGCATGCTAACGGAAAATGTGTGCTCCGGTTGCATGCTAATGGGAGAAGGTGTGCTCCGGTGGCATGCTAACAGGAGAAAATGTGCTCCGGGGGCATGCTAACGGGAAAATGTGTGCTCCGGTGGCATGCTGATGGTAAAAGGTGTGCTACAGTGGCTTACTAATGGTAAAAGGTGTGCTCCGATGGCATGTTAACGGTAAGAGGTGTTCTCCGCTGGCATGCTAACGGTAAAAGGTGTGCTACGGTGGCATGCTAACGATACAAGGTGTGCTCCGGTGGCAAGATAACAGAAAAAGGTGTGCTCCGGTGGCATGCAAACACGGAAAGGTGTGCTCCGGTGGCATGCTAACGTGAGAAAGTGTGCTACGGTGGCATGCTAATGAGAAGAGGTGCGCTATGGTGGCATGCTAACGGGAAGAGGTGTGCTATGGTGGCATGCTAACAGTAAAAGGTGTGCTCCTGTGGCTTGCTTTCGGTAAAAGGTGAGCTCCGGTGGCATGCTAACGATACAAGATGTGCTCCGGTGGCATGCTAACGGGAAAAGGTGTGCTCTGGTGGCATGCTAACAGGGAAAGGTGTGCTCCGGTGGCATGCTAACGGAAGAAGGTGTCCTACTGTGGCATGCTAACAAGAAAAGGTGTGCTACAGTGGTATGCTAACGGGAAAAGGTGTGCTATGGTGGCATGCTAATGGGAAAAGGTGTGCTATCGTGGCAAGCTAACGGTAAAAGGTGTGCAACGGTGGCATGATAACGGAAAAAGGTGTGCTCCGGTGGCATGCTAACGGGAAAAGGTGTGCAACGGTGGCATGCTAACAGGAAAAGGTGTGCTCCGGTGGCATGCTAACGGGAAAACGTGTGCTCCGGTGGCATGCTAATGGAAAAAGGTGTGCTCCTGTGGCATGCTAACGGGAAAAGCTGTGCTCCGGTGGCATGCCAATGGAAAAAGATATGCTACGGTGGCACGCTAACGGGAGAAGGTGTGCTCTGGTGGCATGCTAACGGTAAAAGGTGCGCTCCAGTGGCATGCTAGCGGTAAAAGGTATGCTCCGGTGGCATGCTAACGGAAAAAGGTATGCTCCAGTGGCATGATATTGGAAAAAGGTGTGCAACGGTGGCATGCTAACGGCAGAAGGTGTGCTACGGTGGGAACAATGGGAAAAGGTGTGCTCCGGTGGCATGCTAGCGGGAAAATGTGTGCAACGGTGGCATGCTAACGGAAAAAGGTGTGCAATGGTGGCATGCTAACGGTTAAAGGTGTGCTCCGGTGGCATGCTAATGGGAAAAGGTATGCTCCGGGGGTATGATAACGGGAAAAGGTGTGCAACGGTGGCATGCTAACAGGAGAAGGTGTGCTCCGGTGGCAACAACTGGAAAAGGTGTGCTCCGGTGCCATGCTAACGAGAAAAAGTGTGCAACGGTGGCATGCTAACGGGAAAAGGTGAGCAATGGTGGCATGCTAACGATACAAGATGTGCTCCGGTGGCATGCTAATGGGAAAAGGTGTGCTCCGGTGGCATGCTAACAGGGAAAGGTGTGCTCCGGAGGCATGCTAACGGGAGAAGGTGTGCTACTGTGGCATGCTAACAAGAAAAGGTGTGATACAGTGGCATGCTAACGGGAAAAGGTGTGCTATGGTGGCTTGCTAACTGTAAAAGGTGTGCAATGGTGGCATGATAACGAAAAAGGTGTGCTCCAGTGGCATGCTAAAGGGAAAAGGTGTTCTCCAGTGGATGCTAACGGGGAAAGGTGTGTTCCGGTGGCATGCTAACGGGAGAAGGTGTGCTCCGGGGGCATGCTAACGAGAAAATGTGTGCTCCGGTGACATGCTAGCGGGAAATGGTGTGCACAGGTGGCATGCTAATGGAAAAAGGTGTACTACAGCGGCATACTAATGGGAAAAGGTGTAATACTGTGGCATGCTCACGGTAAAGGTGTGCTCTGGTGGCATGCTGATGGTAAAAGGTGTGCTCCAGTGGCATACTAACGGTAAAAGGTGTGCTCAGGTGGCATGTTAACGGTAAAAGGTGTTCTCCGTTGGCATGCTAACGGTAAAAGGTGTGCTTCGGTGGCATACTAACGATACAAGGTGTGCTCCGGTGGCATGCTAACGGGAAAAGGTTTGCTCCAGTGGCATGCTAATACGGAAAGGTGTGCTCCGGTGGCATGCTAACGTGAGAAAGTGTGCTACGGTGGCATGCTAACGAGAAGGGGTGCACTACGGTGGCATGCTAACGGGAAAAGGTGTGCTCCGGTGGCATGCTAATGATACAAGGTGTGCTTCGGTGGCATGCGAGCGGGATAAGGTGTTCTCTGGTGACATGCTAACACGGAAAGGTGTGCTCCGGTCGCATGCTAACGTAAGAAAGTGTGCTACAATGGCATGCTAACGAGAAGAGGTGCGCTACGGTGGCATGCAAATGGGAAAAGGTGTGCTATGGTGGCATGCTAACGGTAAAACGTGTGCTCTGCTGGCTTCCTTTCGGTAAAATTTGTGCTCTGGTGGCATGCTAGCGATACAAGATGTGCTCCGGTGGCATGCTAATGGGAAAAGGTGTGCTCCGGTGGCATGCTAACAGGGAAAGGTGTGCTCCGGTGGCATGCTAACGGAAGAAGGTGTGCTACTGTGGCATGCTAACAAGAAAAGGTGTGCTACAGTGGCATGCTAACTGGAAAAGGTGTGCTATGATGGCATGCTAATGGTAAAATGTGTGCTATGGTGGCATGCTAACGGTAAAAGGTGTGCAACGGTGGCATGATAACGGTAAAAGGTGTGCTCCGGTGGCATGCTAACGGGAAAAGGTGTGCAACGGTGGCATGCTAACAGGAAAAGGTGTGCTCCGGTGGCATGCTAACGGGAAAAGGTGTGCTCCGGTGGCATGCTAACGGGAAAAGGTGTGCTCCGGTGGCATGCTAACGGAAAAAGGTGTGCTCCGGTGGCATGCTGATGGTAAAAGGTGTGCTCCGGTGGCATGCTAACGGGAAAAGGTGTGCTCCGGTTGCATGCTAACGGGAAAAGGTGTGCTCCGGTGACATGCTAGCGGGAAAAGGTGTGCACCGGTGGCATGCTAATGGTAAAAGGTGTGCTGCAGCGGCATACTAATGGGAAAAGGTGTAATACTGTGGCATGCTCACGGTAAAGGTGTGCTCTGGTGGCATGCTGATGGTAAAAGCTGTGCTCCAGTGTCACACTAACGGTGAAAGGTGTGCTCCGGTGGCATGTTAACGGTAAGAGGTGTTCTCTGTTGGCACTCTAACGGTAAAAGGTGTGCTACGGTGGCATGCTAACGATACAAGGTGTGCTCCGGTGGCATGCTAACGGGAAAAGGTGTGCTTCGGTGGCATGCTAACACGGAAAGGTGTGCTCCGGTGGCATGCTAACGAGAAGAGGTGCGCTACGGTGGCATGCTAACGGGAAAAGGTGTGCTCCGGTGGCATGCTAACGATACAAGGTGTGCTCCGATGGCATGCTAACGGGAAAAGGTGTGCTCCGGTGACATGCTAACACGCAAAGGTGTGCTCCGGTCGCATGCTAACGTAAGAAAGTGTGCTACAATGGCATGCTAATGGGAAAAGTTGTGCTCCGGTGGCATGCTAACGGAAAAAAGTGTGCTCCTGTGGCATGCTAACGGGAAAAGCTGTGCTCCGGTGGCATGCCAATGGAAAAAGGTTTGCTACGGTGGAATGGTAATGGGAAAAGGTGTGCGCTGGTGGCATGCTAACGGTAAAAGGTGTGCTCCAGTGGCATGCTAGCGGTAAAAGGTGAAATCCGGTGGCTTGCTCACGGAAATAGGTATGCTACAGTGGCATGATATTGGGAAAAGGTGTCCAACGGTGGCATGCTAACGGCATAAGGTGTGCTCCGGTGGGAACAATGGGAAAAGGTGTGCTCCGGTGGCATGCTAATGGGAAAATGAGTGCAACGGTGGAATGCTAACGGAAAAAGGTGTGTAATGGAGGCATGCTAACGGTAAAAGGTGTGCTCCGGTGGCATGCTAAAGGGAAGAGGTATGCTCTGGTGGTATGATAGCGGGAAAAGGTGTGCAACGGTGGCATGCTAACAGGAGAAGGTGTGCTTCGCTGGCAACAACGGGAAAAGGTGTGCTCCGGTGGCATGCTAACGAGAAAAGGTGTGCAACGGTGGCATGTTAACGGTAAAAGGTGTGTTCCCGTGGCATGCTAACGTGAAAAGGTGTGTTCCGGTGGCATGCTAACGATACAAGATGTGCTCCGGTGGCATGCTAATGGGAAAAGGTGTGCTCCGGTGGTATGCTAACAGGGAAAGGTGTGCTCCGGTGGCATGCTAACGGGAGAATGTGTGCTACTGTGGCATGCTAACAATAAAAGGTGTGCTACAGTGGCATGCTAACTGGAAAATGTGTGCTATGGTGGCTTGCTAACGGGAAAAGGTGAGCTATGGTGGCATGCTAACTGTAAAAGGTGTGCAATGGTGGCATGATGACGGAAAAAGGTGTGCTCTGGTGGCATGCTAACGGGAAAAGCTGTGCTCCGGTGGCATGCCAATGGAAAAAGGTATGTTATGGTGGAATGCTAATAGGAGAAGGTGTGCTCCGGTGGCATGCTAACTGTAAAAGGTGTGCTCCAGTGGCATGCTAGCGGTAAAAGGTGTGCTCCGGTGTCATGCTAATGGAAATAGGTATGCTCCAGTGGCATGATATTGGGAAAAGGTGTGCAACGGTGGCATGCTAACGGCAGAAGGTGTGCTCCGGTGGGAACAATGGGAAAAGGTGTGCTCCGGTGGCATGCTAACGGGAAAATGTGTGCAACGGTGGAATGCTAACGGAAAAATGTGTGCAATGGAGGCATGCTAACGGTAAAAGGTGTGCTCCGGTGGCATGCTAACGGGAAGAGGTATGCTCCGGTGGTATGATAGCGGGAAAAGGTGTGCAACGGTGGCATGCTAACAGGAGAAGGTGTGCTTCGGTGGCAACAATGGGAAAAGGTGTGCTCCGGTGGCATGCTAACGTGAAAAGGTGTGTTCCGGTGGCATGCTAACGATACAAGATGTGCTCCGGTGGCATGCTAATGGGAAAAGGTGTGCTCCGGTGGTATGCTAACAGGGAAATGTGTGCTCCGGTGGCATGCTAACGGGAGAATGTGTGCTACTGTGGCATGCTAACATTAAAAGGTGTGCAACAGTGGCATGCTAACTGGAAAATGTGTGCTATGGTGGCTTGCTAACTGGAAAAGGTGAGCTATGGTGGCATGTTAACTGTAAAAGGTGGGCAATGGTGGCATGATAACGGAAAAAGGTGTGCTCCGGTGGCATGCTAAAGGGAAAAGGTGTTCTCCAGTGGATGCTAACGGGGAAAGGTGTGTTCCGAGGGCATGCTAACGGGAGAAGGCGTGCTCCGGTGGCATGCTAACAGGAGAAAATGTGCTCCGGGGGCATGCTAACGGGAAAAGGTGTGCTCCGGTGACATGTTAGCGGGAAAAGGTGTGCACCGGTGGCATGCTAATGGAAAAAGGTGTGCTACAGCGGCATACTAATGGAAAAAGGTGTAATACTGTGGCATGCTCACGGTAAAAGTGTGCTCTGGTGGCATGCTGATGGTAAAAGGTGTGCTCCAGTGGCACACTAACGGTAAAAGGTGTGCTCCGGTGGCATGTTAACGGTAAGAGGTTTTCTCCGTTGGCATTCTAACGGTAAAAGGTGTGCTACGTTGGCATGCTAACGATACAAGGTGTGCTCCGGTGTCATGCTAACGGGAAAAGGTGTGCTCCGGTGGCATGCTAACATGGAAAGGTGTGCTCCGGTGGCATGCTAATGTGAGAAAGTGTGCTACGGTGGCATGCCAACGAGAAGAGGTGCGCTTCGGTGGCATGCTAAAGGGAAAAGGTGTGCTCCGGTGGCATGCTAACGATAGAAGGTGTGCTCCGGTGGCATGCTAACGGGAAAAGGTGTGCTCCGGTGACATGCTAACACGCAAAGGTATGCTCCGGTCGCATGCTAACGTAAGAAAGTGTGCTACAATGGCATGCTAATGAGAAGATGTGCGCTACGGTGGCATGCAAACGGGAAAAGGTGTGCTATGGTGGCATGCTAATGTTAAAAGGTGTGCTCTGGTGGCTTCCTTTCGGTAAAATGTGTGCTCTGGTGGCATGCTAGCGATACAAGATATGCTCCGGTGGCATGCTAACGGGAAAAGTTGTGCTCCGGTGGCATGCTAACAGGGAAAGGTGTGCTCTGGTGGCATGCTAACGGGAGAAGGTGTGCTACTGTGGCATGCTAACAGGAAAAGGTGTGCTATGGTGGCATGCTAACGGTAAAAGGTGTGCAACGGTGGCATGATAACGGAAAAAGGTGTGCTCCGGTGGCATGCTAACGGGAAAAGGTGTGCAACGGTGGCATGCTAACAGGAAAAGGTGTGCTCCGGTGGCATGCTAACGGGAAAAGGTGTGCTCCGGTGGTATGCTAACGGGAAAAGGTGTGCTACTGTGGCATGCTAAAGGGAAAAGGTGAACTCCGTTGGCATGCTAACGGGAAAACTGTGTGCTACAGTGGCATGCTAACGGTAAAGGTGTGCTCCGCTGGCATGCTAACGGGAAGATGGTGTGCTACGGTGACATGCTAACGGTAAAGGTGTGCTCCAGTGTCATGCTAACGCGAAAAGGGGGGCTCCGGTGGCATGCTGACGGGAGGAGGTGTCTTCCGGTGGCATGCTAATGGATAAAGGTGGGCTACAGTGGCATGCTAACGGTAAAGGTGTGCTCCGGTGGCATGCTAACGGGAAAAAGTGTGCTCCGGTTGCATGCTAACGGTAAAGGTGTGCTCCGGTGGCATGCTAACAGTAAAAGGTGTGCTCTGGTGGCATGCTAACAGTAAAAGGTGGGCTCCGGTGGCATGCTAATGGGAAAGGCAGGCTCCGGTGGCATGCTAATGGTTAAAGGTGTGCCCCGGTGGCATGCTAACGGAAAAAGGTGTGCTCCGGTGGCATGCTAACTGGGAAAGGTGTACTGCGGTGGCATGCTAACGGTAAAAGCGGGCTCCGGTGGCATGCTAATGATAAAACGTGTGCTATGGTGGCATGCTAGTGGGAAAAGGTGTGCCGTGGTGGCTTGCTAATAGTAAAGGTGTGCTCCGGTGGCATGCTAATGGTTAAAGGTGTGCTCCAGTGGCATGCTAACGGAAAAAGGTGTGCCCCGGTGGCATGCTAACGGAAAAACGTGTGCTACGGTGGCATGCTAACGGGGAAAGGTGTGCTGCGGTGGCATGCTAACGGTAAAAGCGGGCTCCGGTGGCATTCTAACGATAAAACGTGTGCTATGGTGGCATGCTAACGGGAAAAGGTGTGCTGCTGTGGCATGCTAATAGTAAAGGTGTGCTCCGGTGGCATACTAATGGTTAAAGGTGTGCTCCAGTGGCATGCTAACGGAAAAAGGAGTGCTCCGGTAGCATGCTAACGTTAGAGGTGTGCTCCGGTGGCATGCTAACGGTAAAAGGTGTGCTCCGGTAGCATGCTAGCGGTAAAAGTGTGCTCCGGTGGCATTCTAACGGTAAAAGGTGTGCTCCGGTGGCATGCTAAGGGTAAAAGGTGTGCTTTGGTAGCATGCTAACGGTAAAAGGTGTGCTCCGGTGGCATGCTAACGGGAAAAGATGTGCTCCGGTGGCATGCTAACGGGAAAATGCGTGCTGCGGTGGCATGCTCATGGTAAAGGGTGTGCTCCGGTGGCATGCTAACGGTAGAAGGAGTGCTCCGGTGGCATGATAATGAGTAAAGGTGTGCTACGGTGGCATGCTAATGGGAAAAGGTGTGCTCCGGTGGCATGCTAACGGGAAAAGGTGTGATCTGGTGGCATGCTAATGGAGAAAGGTGTGCTCCGGTGGCATGCTGACGGGAAAAGGTGTGCTCCAGTGGCATGCTAACGGGAGAAGGTTTGCTCCGGTGGCATACTAACGGGAAAAGGTGTGCTCCGGTGGCATGCTAATGGAAAGAGGTGTGCTACGGTGGCATGCTAATGGCAAAAGGTGTGTTACGGTGGCATGCTCACGGAAAAATGTGTGGTACGTTTGCATGCTCATTGTAAAAGGTGTGCTCCGGTGGCATGCTAACGGGAAAAGGCGTGCTACAGTGGCATACTCACGGGAAAGCGGTGTGCTCCGGTGACATGCTAACGGGAAAAGGTGTGCTCCTTTGGCATGCTAATGGGAAAAGGTATGCTCCAGTGGCATGCTAACAGGAAAAGGTGTGATCTGGTGGCATGCTAATAGAAAAAGTTGTACTCCGATGGCATGCTAACGGGAAAAGGTGTGCTCTGGTGGCATGCTAACGGGAAAAGTTGTGCTCCTGTGGCATGCTAACAGAAAAAGGTGTGCTACGGTGGCATGCTAATTGGGAGAGGTGTGCTACGGTGGCTTGCTAATGGTAAAGGTGTGCTCCGGTGGCATGCTAATGGTAAAAGGTGTGCTCCGGTGGCATGCTAATGGAAAGGTGTGCTCTGGTGGTTTGCTAACGGGAAAAATGTGTGCTACATTGGCATGCTAATGGTAAAGGTGTGCTCCGGTGACATGCTAATGGGAAAAAGGTGTGCTACGGTGGCATGCTAACGGCAAGGGTGTGCTCCGGTGTCATGCTAACGGGAAAAGGTGCGCTCCGGTGGTATGCTGACGGGAAAAGGTGTGCTCCGGTGGCATGCTAACGGGAAAAGGTGTGCTCTGGTGGCATGCTAACCGGGAAAGGTGTCCTCCGGTGGCATGCTAAAGGGAGAAGGTGTGCTACAGTTGTATGCTAACGGGAAAAGGTGGTCTACAGTTGCATGCTAACGGGAAAAGGTGTGCTACAGTTGCATGCTAATGGGAAAAGGTGGGCTACAGTTGCATTCTAATAGGAAAAGGTGGGCTACGGTGGCCTGGTAACGGGAGAAGCTGTGCTCCGGTGGCATGCTAAAGGTAAAACTTGTGCTCCGGTGGCATGCTAACAGTAAAGGTGTGCTCCGGTGGCATGCTAACGGGAAAAGGTGTGCTCCGGTGGCATGCTAACGGGAAAAGGTGTGCTACGGTGGCATGCTAACGGGAAAAGGTGTACTACGGTGACAAGCTAACGGTAAAGGTGTGCTCCAGTGTCATGCTAACGCGAAAAGTGTGCTCCGGTGGCATGCTGACGGGAGAAGTTGTCTTCCGGTGGCATGCTAATGGAAAGATGTGTCCTACGGTGGCATGCTAACGGGTAAAGATGGGCTACAGTGGCATGCTAACAGTAAAGGTGTGCTCCGGTGGCATGCTAACGGGAAAAGGTGTGTTCCGGTGGCATGCTAACGGAAAAGTTGTGCTCCGGTGGCATGCTAACAGTAAAAGGTGTGCTCTGGTGGCATGCTAACAGGAAAAAGTGTGCTCCGGTGGCATGCTAATGGGAAAGGCGGGCTCCGGTGGCATGCTAATGGTTAAAGGTGTGCCCCGTTGGCATGCTAACGGAAAAACGTGTGCTCCTGTGGCATGCTAACGGGGAAAGGTGTGCTGCGGTGGCATGCTAACGGTAAAGGCGGGCTCCGGTGGCATGCAAATGATAAAACGTGTGCTATCGTGGCATGCTAATGGGAAAAGGTGTGCTGCGGTGGCATGATAACGGTAAAGGTGTGCTCCGGTGGCATGCTAATGGTTAAAGGTGTGCTCCAGTGGCATGCTAATGGAAAAAGGTGTGCTCCGTTGGCATGCTAATGTTAAAGGTGTGCTCCGGTGGCATGCTAACGGGAAAAGGTGTACTACGGTGACAAGCTAACGGTAAAGGTGTGCTCCAGTGTCATGCTAACGCGAAAAGTGTGCTCCGGTGGCATGCTGACGGGAGAAGTTGTCTTCCGGTGGCATGCTAATGGAAAGAGGTGTCCTACGGTGGCATGTTAACGGGTAAAGATGGGCTACGGTGGCATGCTAACAGTAAAGGTGTGCTCCGGTGGCATGCTAACGGAAAAGTTGTGCTCCGGTGGCATGCTAACAGTAAAAGGTATGCTCTGGTGGCATGCTAACAGGAAAAAGTGTGCTCCGGTGGCATGCTAATGGGAAAGGCGGGCTCCGGTGGCATGCTAATGGTTAAAGGTGTGCCCCGTTGGCATGCTAACGGAAAAACGTGTGCTCCGGTGGCATGCTAACGGGGAAAGGTGTGCTGCGGTGGCATGCTAATGGTAAAGGCGGGCTCCGGTGGCATGCAAACGATAAAACGTGTGCTATCATGGCATGCTAACGGTAAAGGTGTGCTCCGGTGGCATGCTAATGGTTAAAGGTGTGCTCCAGTGGCATGCTAATGGAAAAAGGTGTGCTCCGGTGGCATGATAATGTTAAAGGTGTGCTCCTGTGGCATGCTAAAGGGAAAAGGTGTGCTCCAGTGGCATGCTAGTGGTAAAGGGTGTGCTCCGGTGGCATGCTAACGGTAAAGGTGTGCTCCGGTGGTATGCTAACAGGAAAAGGTGTGCTCCGGTGACATGCTAGTGGTAAAAGGTGTGCTCCGGTAGCATGCTAACGGTAAAAGGTGTGCTCCGGTGGCATGCTAAGGGGAAAAGCTGTGCTCTGGTGGCATGCTAATGGTAAAAGGTGTGCTCCGGTGGCATGCTAAGGGGAAAAGCTGTGCTCTGGTGGCATGCTAACGGTAAAAGGTATGCTCCGGTGGCATACTAACGGTAAAAGGTGAGCTCCGGTGGCATGCTAACGGGAAAAGATGTGCTCCGGTGGCATGCTAACGGGAAAATGTGTGCTACGGTGGCATGCTCATGGTAAAAGGTGTGCTCCGGTGGCATGCTAACGGAAAAAGTGTGCTACGGTGGCATGCTAACGGGAGAACATGTGGTTCGGTGGCATGCTAACTGGAAAAGGTGTGCTCCGGTGGCATGCTAATGGGAGAAGGTGTGCTTCAGTGGCATGCTAACAGGAAAAGGTGTGCTCCGGTGACATGCTAACGGGAGATGGTGTGCTACGATTACATGCTGACGGTAAAAGGTGTGCTCCGGTGGCTTGCCAACAAGAGAAGGTGTGCTACGGTGGCATGCTAACGGCAAAAGGTTTGCTCCAGTGGCATGCTAACTGAAAAAGGTGTGCTACGGTGGCATGCTAACGGGGAAAGGTGTGCTACGGTGGCATGCTAACGGTAAAGGTGTGCTCCGGTGGCATGTCAACGGGAAAAGGTGTGCTCCAATGGCATGCTAGCAAGAAAAGGTGTGCTCCGGTGGCATGCTAACGGTAAAGGTGTGCTCCGGTGACATGCTAACGGTGAAAGGTGTGCTCCCGTGGCATGCTAACGGGAAAAGGTGTGCTCCGCTGCCATGTCAATGGGAAAAGGGTGCTCCGATGGCATGCTAACGGGAAAAGGTGTGCTCCGGTGGCATGCTAATGGTAAAGGTGTGCTCCGGTGGCATGCTAACGGTCAAAGGTGTCCTCTGATGGCATGCTAACGGTAAAGGGTGTGCTCCGGTGGCATGCTAATGGTAAAGGTGTGCTTCGGTGGTATGCTAACAGGAAAAGGTGTGCTCCTGTGGCATGCTAACGGGGAAAGAAGTGCTCCGGTGGCATGCTAAACGGGAAAGGTGTCCTCCGTTGGCATGCTAAAGGGAGAAGGTGTGCTACAGTTGCATGCTAATGGGAAAAGGTGGGCTACAGTTGTATGCTAACGGGAAACAGTGTGCTACAGTTGCATGCTAACGGGAAAAGGTGTGCTACAGTTGCATGCTAATAGGAAAAGGTGGGCTACGGTGGCATGGTAACGGGAGAAGGAGTGCTCTGGTGGCATGCTAATGGTAAAACGTGTGCTCCGGTGGCATGCTAATGGTAAAGGTGTGCTCCGGTGGCATGCTAACGGGAAAAGGTGTGCTCCGGTGGGATGCTAACAGGGAAAGTTGTGCTCCGGTGGCATGCTAACGTGAGAAGGTGTGCTACTGTAGCATGCTAAAGGGAAAAGGTGTGCTCCGGTGGCATGCTAAAGGTAAAGGTGTGCTCTGGTGGCATGCTAACGGGAAAAGGTGTGGTACTGTGGCATGCTAACGGGAAAAGGTGTGCTACGGTGGCATGCTAAAGGGAAAAGGTGTTCTCCAGTGGATGATAATGGGGAAAGGTGTGTTCCGGTGGCATGCTAATGGGAGAAGGTGTGCTCCGGTGGCATGCTAACAGGAGAAAATGTGCTCCGGGGGCATGCTAACGGGAAAATGTGTGCTCCGATGGCATGCTAACAGGAAAAGGTGTGCTACGGTGACATGCTAGCGGGAAAAGATGTGCACCGGTGGCATGCTAAAGGAAAAAGGTGTGCTACAGCGGCATACTAACTGGAAAAGGTGTAATACTGTGGCATGCTCACGGTAAAGGTGTGCTCTGGTGGCATGCTGATGGTAAAAGGTGTGCTCCGGTGGCATACTAACGGTAAAAGTTGTGCTCCGGTGGCATGTTAACGGTAAAAGGTGTTTTCCGTTGGCATGCTAACGGTAAAAGGTGTGATACAGTGTCATGCTTAACGATACAAGGTGTGCTCCGGTGGCATGCTAACGGGAAAAGGTGTGCTCCAGTGGCATGCTAACACGGAAAGGTGTGATCCGGTGGCTTGCTAACGTGAGAAAGTGTGCTCCGGTGGCATGCTAACGAGAAGAGGAGCGCTACGGTGGCATGCTAACGGGAAAAGGTGTTCTCCGGTGGCATGCTAACGATACAAGGTGTGCTCCGGTGGCATGCTAACGGGAAAAGGGGTGCTCCGGTGGCATGCTAATACGGAAAGGTGTGCTCCGGTGGCATGCTAAAGTGAGAAAGAGTGCTACGGTGGCATGCTAACGAGAAGAGGAGCGCTACGGTGGCATGCTAATGGGAAAAGGTGTGCCATGGTGGCATGCTAACAGTAAAAGGTGTGCTCCGGTGGCTTGCTTTTGGTAAAAGGTGTGCTCCGGTGGCATGCTAACGATACAAGATGTGCTCCGGTGGCATGCTAACGGGAAAAGGAGTAATACTGTGGCATGCTCACGGTAAAGGTGTGCTCTGGTGGCATGTTAATGGTAAAAGGTGTTCTCCGTTGGCATGCTAACGGTAAAAGGTGTGATACGTTGTCATGCTTAACGATACAAGGTGTGCTCCGGTGGCATGCTAACGGGAAAAGGTGTGCTCCAGTGGCATGCTAACAAGGAAAGGTGTGCTCCAGTGGCATGCTAACGTGGGAAAGTGTGCTACGGTGGCATGCTAACGAGAAGAGGAGCGCTACGGTGGCATGCTAACGGGAAAAGGTGTGCTCCGGTGGCATGCTAACGATACAAGGTGTGCTCCGGTGGCAAGATAACGGGAAAAGGTGTGCTCCGGTGGCATGCAAACACGGAAAGGTGTGCTCCGGTGGCATGCTAACGTGAGAAAGTGTGCTACGGTGGCATGCTAACGAGAAGAGGTGCGCTATGGTGGCATGCTAACGGGAAGAGGTGCGCTATGGTGGCATGCTAACAGTAAAAGGTGTGCTCCGGTGGCTTGCTTTCGGTAAAAGGTGTGCTCCGGTGGCTTGCTTTCAGTAAGAGGTGTGCTCCGGTGGCATGCTAACGATACAAGATGTGCTCCGGTGGCATGCTAACGGGAAAAGGTGTGCTCCGGTGGCATGCTAACAGGGAAAGGTGTGCTCCGGTGGCATACTAACGGTAAAAGGTGTGCTCCGGTGGCATGTTAACGGTAAAAGGTGTTCTCCGTTGGCATGCTAACGGTAAAAGGTGTGCTACGGTGGCATGCTAACGATACAAGGTGTGCTCTGGTGGCATGCTAACGGGAAAAGGTGTGCTCCGATGGCATGCTAACACGGAAAGGTGTGCTCCGGTGGCATGCTAACGTGAGAAAGTGTGCTACGGTGGCATGCTAATGAGAAGAGGTGCGCTACGGTGGCATGCTAACGGGAAAGGTGTGCTCCGGTGGCATGCTAACGATACAAGGTGTGCTCCGGTGGCATGCTAACGGGAAAAGGTGTGCTCCGGTGACATGCTAACACGGAAAGGTGTGCTCCGGTCGCATGCTAACGTAAGAAAGTGTGCTACAATGGCATGCTAACGAGAAGAGGTGCGCTACGGTGGCATGCAAACGGGAAAAGGTGTGCTATGGTGGCATGGTAACTGTAAAAGGTGTGCTCTGGTGGCTTCCTTTCGGTAAAATGTGTGCTCTGGTGGCATGCTAGCGATACAAGATGTGCTCCGGTGGCATGCTAACGGGAAAAGGTGTGCTCCGGTGGCATGCTAACAGGGAAAGGTGTGCTCCGGTGGCATGCTAACGGGAGAAGGTGTGCTACTGTGGCATGCTAACAAGAAAAGGTGTGCTACAGTGGCATGCTAACTGGAAAAGGTGTGCTATGATGGCATGCTAACGGGAGAAGGTGTGCTCCAGTGGCATGCTAACAGGAGAAAATGTGCTCCGGGGGCATGCTAACGGGAAAATGTGTGCTCCGGTTGCATGCTAACGGGAAAAGGTGTGCTCCGGTGACATGCTAGCGGGAAAAGGTGTGCACCGGTGGCATGCTAATGGAAAAAGGTGTGCTACAGCGGCATACTAATGGGAAAAGGTGTAATACTGTGGCATGCTCATGGTAAAGGTGTGCTCTGGTGGCATGCTGATGGTAAAAGGTGTGCTCCAGTGGCATACTAACGGTAAAAGGTGTGCTCCGGTGGCATGTTAACGGTAAAAGGTTTTCTCCGTTGGCATGCTAACGGTAAAAGGTGTGCTACGGTGGCATGCTAACGATACAAGGTGTGCTCTGGTGGCATGCTAACAGGAAAAGGTGTGCTCCGGTGGCATGCTAACACGGAAAGGTGTGCTCCGTTCGCATGCTAACGTAAGAAAGTGTGCTACAATGGCATGCTAACGAGAAGAGGTGCGCTACGGTGGCATGCAAACGGGAAAAGGTGTGCTATGGTGGCATGCTAACGGTAAAACGTGTGCTCTGCTGGCTTCCTTTCGGTAAAATGTGTGCTCTGGTGGCATGCTAGCGATACAAGATGTGCTCCGGTGGCATGCTAATGGGAAAAGGTGTGCTCCGGTGGCATGCTAACAGGGAAAGGTGTGCTCCGGTGGCATGCTAACGGAAGAAGGTGTGCTACTGTGGCATGCTAACGGTAAAAGGTGTGCTACGGTGGCATGCTAACGATACAAGGTGTGCTCTGGTGGCATGCTAACGGGAAAAGGTGTGCTCCGATGGCATGCTAACACGGAAAGGTGTGCTCCGGTGGCATGCTAACGTGAGAAAGTGTGCTACGGTGACATGCTAATGAGAAGAGGTGCGCTACGGTGGCATGCTAACGGGAAAGGTGTGCTCCGGTGGCATGCTAACGATACAAGGTGTGCTCCGGTGGCATGCTAATGGGAAAAGGTGTGCTCCGGTGACATGCTAACACGGAAAGGTGTGCTCCGGTCGCATGCTAACGTAAGAAAGTGTGCTACAATGGCATGCTAACGAGAAGAGGTGCGCTACGGTGGCATGCAAACGGGAAAAGGTGTGCTATGGTGGCATGGTAACTGTAAAAGGTGTGCTCTGGTGGCTTCCTTTCGGTAAAATGTGTGCTCTGGTGGCATGCTAGCGATACAAGATGTGCTCCGGTGGCATGCTAACGGGAAAAGGTGTGCTCCGGTGGCATGCTAACAGGGAAAGGTGTGCTCCGGTGGCATGCTAACGGGAGAAGGTGTGCTACTGTGGCATGCTAACAAGAAAAGGTGTGCTACAGTGGCATGCTAACTGGAAAAGGTGTGCTATGATGGCATGCTAACGGGAGAAGGTGTGCTCCAGTGGCATGCTAACAGGAGAAAATGTGCTCCGGGGGCATGCTAACGGGAAAATGTGTGCTCCGGTTGCATGCTAACGGGAAAAGGTGTGCTCCGGTGACATGCTAGCGGGAAAAGGTGTGCACCGGTGGCATGCTAATGGAAAAAGGTGTGCTACAGCGGCATACTAATGGGAAAAGGTGTAATACTGTGGCATGCTCATGGTAAAGGTGTGCTCTGGTGGCATGCTGATGGTAAAAGGTGTGCTCCAGTGGCATACTAACGGTAAAAGGTGTGCTCCGGTGGCATGTTAACGGTAAAAGGTTTTCTCCGTTGGCATGCTAACGGTAAAAGGTGTGCTACGGTGGCATGCTAACGATACAAGGTGTGCTCTGGTGGCATGCTAACAGGAAAAGGTGTGCTCCGGTGGCATGCTAACACGGAAAGGTGTGCTCCGTTCGCATGCTAACGTAAGAAAGTGTGCTACAATGGCATGCTAACGAGAAGAGGTGCGCTACGGTGGCATGCAAACGGGAAAAGGTGTGCTATGGTGGCATGCTAACGGTAAAACGTGTGCTCTGCTGGCTTCCTTTCGGTAAAATGTGTGCTCTGGTGGCATGCTAGCGATACAAGATGTGCTCCGGTGGCATGCTAATGGGAAAAGGTGTGCTCCGGTGGCATGCTAACAGGGAAAGGTGTGCTCCGGTGGCATGCTAACGGAAGAAGGTGTGCTACTGTGGCATGCTAACAAGAAAAGGTGTGCTACAGTGGCATGCTAACTGGAAAAGGTGTGCTATGATGGCATGCTAATGGTAAAATGTGTGCTATGGTGGCATGCTAACGGTAAAAGGTGTGCAACGGTGGCATGATAACGGTAAAAGGTGTGCTCCGGTGGCATGCTAACGGGAAAAGGTGTGCAACGGTGGCATGCTAACAGGAAAAGGTGTGCTCCGGTGGCATGCTAACGGGAAAAGGTGTGCTCCGGTGGCATGCTAACGGGAAAAGGTGTGCTCCGGTGGCATGCTAACGGAAAAGGTGTGCTCCGGTGGCATGCTGATGGTAAAAGGTGTGCTCCGGCGGCATGCTAACGGTAAAAGGTGTTCTCCGTTGGCATGCTAACAGTTAAACGTGTGCTCAGGTGGCACGCTAACGATGCAAGGTGTGCTCTTGTGGCATGCTAACGGGAAAAGGTGTACTCCGGTGGAATGCTGACAGGGAAAGTTGTGCTCCGGCGGCATGCTAACGTGAGAAGGTGTGCTACTGTAGCATGCTAACGGGAAAAGGTGTGCTCCAGTGGCATGCTAAAGGTAAAGGTATGCTCTGGTGGCATGCTAACGGGAAAAGGTGTGGTACTGTGGCATGCTAACGGGAATAGGTGTGCTACGGTGGCATGCTAAAGGGAAAAGATGTTCTCCAGTGGATGCTAACCGGGAAAGGTGTGTTCCGGTGGCATGCTAATGGGAGAAGGTGTGCTCCGGTGGCATGCTAACAGGAGAAAATGTGCTCCGGGGGCATGCTAACGGGAAAATGTGTGCTCCGGTGGCATGCTGATGGTAAAAGGAGTGCTCCAGTGGCTTACTAATGGTAAAAGGTGTGCTCCGATGGCATGTTAACGGTAAGAGGTGTTCTCCGCTGGCATGCTAACGGTAAAAGGTGTGCTACGGTGGCATGCTAACGATACAAGGTGTGCTCCGGTGGCAAGATAATGGAAAAAGGTGTGCTCCGGTGGCATGCAAACACGGAAAGGTGTGCTCCGGTGGCATGCTAACGTGAGAAAGTGTGCTACGGTGGCATGCTAACGAGAAGAGGTGCGCTATGGTGGCATGCTAACGGGAAGAGGTGTGCTATGGCGGCATGCTAACAGTAAAAGGTGTGCTCCTGTGGCTTGCTTTCGGTAAAAGGTGTGATCCGGTGGCATGCTAACGATACAAGATGTGCTCCGGTGGCATGCTAACGGGAAAAGGTGTGCTCTAGTGGCATGCTAACGGGAAAAGGGGTGCTCTGGTGGCATGCTAACGGTAAAAGGTGTGCTCCAGTGGCATGCTAGCGGTAAAAGGTGTGCTCCGGTGGCATGCTAACTAAAAAAGTTATGCTCCAGTGGCATGATATTGCGAAAAGGTGTGCAACGGTGGAATGCTAACGGCAGAAGGTGTGCTCCGGTGGGAACAATGGGAAAAGGTGTGCTCCAGTGGCATTCTAACGGGAAAATGTGTGCAACGGTGGCATGCTAACGTAAAAAGGTGTGCAATGGAGGCATGCTAACGGTAAAAGGTGCGCTCCAGTGGCATGCTAGTGGTAAAAGGTATGCTCCGGTGTCATGCTAATGGAAAAAGGTATGCTCCAGTGGCATGATATTGGGAAAAGGTGTGCAACGGTGGCATGCTAACGGCAGAAGGTGTGCTCCGGTGGAAACAATGGGAAAAGGTGTGCTCCGGTGGCATGCTAACGGGAAAATGTGTGCAACGGTGGCATGCTAACGGAAAAAGGTGTGCAATGGTGGCATGCTAACAGTAAAAGGTGTGCTCCAGTGGCATGCTAATGGGAAAAGGTATGCTCCGGGGGTATGATAACAGGAAAAGGTGTCCAATGGTGGCATGCTAACAGGAGAAGGTGTGCTCCGGTGGCAACAACTGGAAAAGGTGTGCTCCGGTGGCATGCTAACGAGAAAAGGTGTGCAACAGTGGCATGCTAACGGGAAAAGGTGAGCAATGGTGGCATGCTAACGATACAAGATGTGCTCCGGTGGCATGCTAATGGGAAAAGGTGTGCTCCAGTGGCATGCTAACAGGGAAAGGTGTGCTCCGGTGGCATGCTAAAGGGAGAATGTGTGCTACTGTGGCATGCTAACAAGAAAAAGTGTGCTACAGTGGCATGCTAACGGGAAAAGGTGTGCTATGGTGGCTTGCTAACTGTAAAAGGTGTGCAATGGTGGTATGATAACGAAAAAGGTGTGCTCCGGTGGCATGCTAAAGGGAAAAGGTGTTCTCCAGTGGATGCTAACGGGGAAAGGTGTGTTCCGGTGGCATGCTAACGGGAGAAGGTGTGCTCCGGGGGCATGCTAACGGAAAATGTGTGCTCCGGTTGCATGCTAATGGGAGAAGGTGTGCTCCGGTGGCATGCTAACAGGAGAAAATGTGCTCCGGGGGCATGCTAACGGGAAAATGTGTGCTCCGGTGGCATGCTGATGGTAAAAGGTGTGCTCCAGTGGCTTACTAATGGTAAAAGGTGTGCTCCGATGGCATGTTAACGGTAAGAGGTGTTCTCCGCTGGCATGCTAACGGTAAAAGGTGTGCTACGGTGGCATGCTAACGATACAAGGTGTGCTCCGGTGGCAAGATAACAGAAAAAGGTGTGCTCCGGTGGCATGCAAACACGGAAAGGTGTGCTCCGGTGGCATGCTAACGTGAGAAAGTGTGCTACGGTGGCATGCTAATGAGAAGAGGTGCGCTATGGTGGCATGCTAACGGGAAGAGGTGTGCTATGGTGGCATGCTAACAGTAAAAGGTGTGCTCCTGTGGCTTGCTTTCGGTAAAAGGTGAGCTCCGGTGGCATGCTAACGATACAAGATGTGCTCCGGTGGCATGCTAACGGGAAAAGGTGTGCTCTGGTGGCATGCTAACAGGGAAAGGTGTGCTCCGGTGGCATGCTAACGGAAGAAGGTGTCCTACTGTGGCATGCTAACAAGAAAAGGTGTGCTACAGTGGTATGCTAACGGGAAAAGGTGTGCTATGGTGGCATGCTAATGGGAAAAGGTGTGCTATCGTGGCAAGCTAACGGTAAAAGGTGTGCAACGGTGGCATGATAACGGAAAAAGGTGTGCTCCGGTGGCATGCAAACGGGAAAAGCAGTGCAACGGTGGCATGCTAACAGGAAAAGGTGTGCTCCGGTGGCATGCTAACGGGAAAAGGTGTTCTCCGGTGGCATGCTAACGGGAAAAGGTGTGCTCCGGTGGCATGCTAACGGAAAAAGGTGTGCTCCGGTGGCATGCTGATGGTAAAAGGTGTGCTCCGGCGGCATGCTAACGGTAAAAGGTGTTCTCCGTTGGCATGCTAACAGTTAAACGTGTGCTCAGGTGGCATGCTAACGATACAAGGTGTGCTCTTGTGGCATGCTAACGGGAAAAGGTGTACTCCGGTGGAATGCTGACAGGGAAAGTTGTGCTCCGGCGGCATGCTAACGTGAGAAGGTGTGCTACTGTAGCATGCTAACGGGAAAAGGTGTGCTCCAGTGGCATGCTAAAGGTAAAGGTGTGCTCTGGTGGCATGCTAACGGGAAAAGGTGTGGTACTGTGGCATGCTAACGGGAATAGATGTGCTACGGTGGCATGCTAAAGGGAAAAGGTGTTCTCCAGTGGATGCTAACGGGGAAAGGTGTGTTCCGGTGGCATGCTAATGGGAGAAGGTGTGCTCCGGTGGCATGCTAACAGGAGAAAATGTGCTCCGGGGGCATGCTAACGGGAAAATGTGTGCTCCGGTGGCATGCTGATGGTAAAAGGTGTGCTCTAGTGGCTTACTAATGGTAAAAGGTGTGCTCCGGTGGCATGTTAACGGTAAGAGGTGTTCTCCGTTGGCATGCTAACGGTAAAAGGTGTGCTACGGTGGCATGCTAACGATACAAGGTGTGCTCCGGTGGCAAGATAACGGAAAAAGGCGTGCTCGGGTGGTATGCAAACACGGAAAGGTGTGCTCCGGTGGCATGCTAACATGAGAAAGTGTGCTACGGTGGCATGCTAACGAGAAGAGGTGCGCTATGGTGGCATGCTAACGGGAAGAGGTGTGCTATGGTGGCATGCTAACAGTAAAAGGTGTGCTCCTGTGGCTTGCTTTCGGTAAAAGGTGTGCTCCGGTGGCATGCTAACGATACAAGATGTGCTCCGGTGGCATGCTAACGGGAAAAGGTGTGCTCCGGTGGCATGCTAACAGGGAAAGGGGTGCTCCGGTGGCATGCTAACGGGAGAAGGTGTCCTACTGTGGCATGCTAACAAGAAAAGGTGTGCTACAGTGGTATGCTAACGGGAAAAGGTGTGCTATCGTGGCAAGCTAACGGTAAAAGGTGTGCAACGGTGGCATGATAACGGAAAAAGGTGTGCTCCGGTGGCATGCTAACGGGAAAAGGTGTGCAACGGTGGCATGCTAACAGGAAAAGGTGTGCTCCGGTGGCATGCTAACGGGAAAAGGTGTGCTCCGGTGGCATGCTAACGGAAAAAAGTGTGCTCAGGTGGCATGCTAACGGGAAAAGCTGTGCTCCGGTGGGATGCCAATGGAAAAAGGTATGCTACGGTGGAGTGCTAATGGGAGAAGGTGTGCTCTGGTGGCATGCTAACGGTAAAAGGTGTGCTCCAGTGGCATGCTAGCGGTAAAAGGTATGCTCCGGTGGCATGCTAACTAAAAAAGTTATGCTCCAGTGGCATGATATTGGGAAAAGGTGTGCAACGGTGGAATGCTAACGGCAGAAGGTGTGCTCCGGTGGGAACAATGGGAAAAGGTGTGCTCCGGTGGCATGCTAACGGGAAAATGTGTGCAACGGTGGCATGCTAACGGAAAAAGGTGTGCAATGGAGGCATGCTAACGGTAAAAGGTGCGCTCCAGTGGCATGCTAGTGGTAAAAGGTATGCTCCGGTGTCATGCTAACGGAAAAAGGTATGCTCCAGTGGCATGATATTGGGAAAAGGTGTGCAACGGTGGCATGCTAACGGCAGAAGGTGTGCTCCGGTGGGAACAATGGGAAAAGGTGTGCTCCGGTGGCATGCTAACGGGAAAATGTGTGCAACGGTGGCATGCTAACGGAAAAAGGTGTGCAATGGTGGCATGCTAACGGTAAAAGGTGTGCTCCAGTGGCATGGTAATGGGAAAAGGTATGCTCCGGGGGTATGATAACGGGAAAAGGTGTCCAACGGTGGCATGCTAACAGGAGAAGGTGTGCTCCGGTGGCAACAACTGGAAAAGGTGTGCTCCGGTGGCATGCTAACGAGAAAAGGTGTGCAACAGTGGCATGCTAACTGGAAAAGGTGAGCAATGGTGGCATGCTAACGATACAAGATGTGCTCCGGTGGCATGCTAATGGGAAAAGGTGTGCTCCAGTGGCATGATAACAGGGAAAGGTGTGCTCCGGTGGCATGCTAAAGGGAGAATGTGTGCTACTGTGGCATGCTAACAAGAAAAAGTGTGCTACAGTGGCATGCTAACGGGAAAAGGTGTGCTATGGTGGCTTGCTAACTGTAAAAGGTGTGCAATGGTGGTATGATAACGAAAAAGGTGTGCTCCGGTGGCATGCTAAAGGGAAAAGGTGTTCTCCAGTGGATGCTAACGGGGAAAGGTGTGTTCCGGTGGCATGCTAACGGGAGAAGGTGTGCTCCGGGGGCATGATAACGGGAAAATGTGTGCTCCGGTTGCATGCTAATGGGAAAAGGTGTGCTCCGGTGACATGCTAGCGGGAAAAGGTGTGCACAGGTGGCATGCTAATGGAAAAAGGTGTACTACAGCTGCATACTAATGGGAAAAGGTGTATTACTGTGGCATGCTCACGGTAAAGGTGTGCTCTGGTGGCATGCTGATGGTAAAAGGTGTGCTCCAGTGGCATACTAACGGTAAAAGGTGTGCTCAGGTGGCATGTTAACGGTAAAAGGTGTTCTCCGTTGGCATGCTAACGGTAAAGTTGTGCTTCAGTGGCATGCTAACGATACAAGGTGTGCTCCGGTGGCATGCTAACGTGAGAAAGTGTGCTACGGTGGCATGCTAATGAGAAGAGGTGCGCTATGGTGGCATGCTAACGGGAAGAGGTGTGCTATGGTGGCATGCTAACAGTAAAAGGTGTGCTCCTGTGGCTTGCTTTCGGTAAAAGGTGAGCTCCGGTGGCATGCTAACGATACAAGATGTGCTCCGGTGGCATGCTAACGGGAATAGGTGTGCTCTGGTGGCATGCTAACAGGGAAAGGTGTGCTCCGGTGGCATGCTAACGGGAGAAGGTGTCCTACTGTGGCATGCTAACAAGAAAAGGTGTGCTACAGTGGTATGCTAACGGGAAAAGGTGTGCTATGGTGACATGCTAATGGGAAAAGGTGTGCTATCGTGGCAAGCTAACGGTAAAAGGTGTGCAACGGTGGCATGATAACGGAAAAAGGTGTGCTCCGGTGGCATGCAAACGGGAAAAGCAGTGCAACGGTGGCATGCTAACAGGAAAAGGTGTGCTCCGGTGGCATGCTAACGGGAAAAGGTGTTCTCCGGTGGCATGCTAACGGGAAAAGGTGTGCTCCGGTGGCATGCTAACGGAAAAAGGTGTGCTCCGGTGGCATGCTGATGGTAAAAGGTGTGCTCCGGCGGCATGCTAACGGTAAAAGGTGTTCTCCGTTGGCATGCTAACAGTTAAACGTGTGCTCAGGTGGCATGCTAACGATACAAGGTGTGCTCTTGTGGCATGCTAACGGGAAAAGGTGTACTCCGGTGGAATGCTGACAGGGAAAGTTGTGCTCCGGCGGCATGCTAACGTGAGAAGGTGTGCTACTGTAGCATGCTAACGGGAAAAGGTGTGCTCCAGTGGCATGCTAAAGGTAAAGGTGTGCTCTGGTGGCATGCTAACGGGAAAAGGTGTGGTACTGTGGCATGCTAACGGGAATAGATGTGCTACGGTGGCATGCTAAAGGGAAAAGGTGTTCTCCAGTGGATGCTAACGGGGAAAGGTGTGTTCCGGTGGCATGCTAATGGGAGAAGGTGTGCTCCGGTGGCATGCTAACAGGAGAAAATGTGCTCCGGGGGCATGCTAACGGGAAAATGTGTGCTCCGGTGGCATGCTGATGGTAAAAGGTGTGCTCTAGTGGCTTACTAATGGTAAAAGGTGTGCTCCGGTGGCATGTTAACGGTAAGAGGTGTTCTCCGTTGGCATGCTAACGGTAAAAGGTGTGCTACGGTGGCATGCTAACGATACAAGGTGTGCTCCGGTGGCAAGATAACGGAAAAAGGTGTGCTCGGGTGGCATGCAAACACGGAAAGGTGTGCTCCGGTGGCATGCTAACATGAGAAAGTGTGCTACGGTGGCATGCTAACGAGAAGAGGTGCGCTATGGTGGCATGCTAACGGGAAGAGGTGTGCTATGGTGGCATGCTAACAGTAAAAGGTGTGCTCCTGTGGCTTGCTTTCAGTAAAAGGTGTGCTCCGGTGGCATGCTAACGATACAAGATGTGCTCCGGTGGCATGCTAACGGGAAAAGGTGTGCTCCGGTGGCATGCTAACAGGGAAAGGGGTGCTCCGGTGGCATGCTAATGGGAGAAGGTGTCCTACTGTGGCATGCTAACAAGAAAAGGTGTGCTACAGTGGTATGCTAACGGGAAAAGGTGTGCTATCGTGGCAAGCTAACGGTAAAAGGTGTGCAACGGTGGCATGATAACGGAAAAAGGTGTGCTCCGGTGGCATGCTAACGGGAAAAGGTGTGCAACGGTGGCATGCTAACAGGAAAAGGTGTGCTCCGGTGGCATGCTAACGGGAAAAGGTGTGCTCCGGTGGCATGCTAACGGAAAAAAGTGTGCTCAGGTGGCATGCTAACGGGAAAAGCTGTGCTCCGGTGGCATGCCAATGGAAAAAGGTATGCTACGGTGGAGTGCTAATGGGAGAAGGTGTGCTCTGGTGGCATGCTAACGGTAAAAGGTGAGCTCCGGTGGCATGCTAACGGGAAAAGATGTGCTCCGGTGGCATGCTAACGGGAAAATGTGTGCTACGGTGGCATGCTCATGGTAAAAGGTGTGCTCCGGTGGCATGCTAACGGAAAAAGTGTGCTACGGTGGCATGCTAACGGGAGAACATGTGGTTCGGTGGCATGCTAACTGGAAAAGGTGTGCTCCGGTGGCATGCTAATGGGAGAAGGTGTGCTTCAGTGGCATGCTAACAGGAAAAGGTGTGCTCCGGTGACATGCTAACGGGAGATGGTGTGCTACGATTACATGCTGACGGTAAAAGGTGTGCTCCGGTGGCTTGCCAACAAGAGAAGGTGTGCTACGGTGGCATGCTAACGGCAAAAGGTTTGCTCCAGTGGCATGCTAACTGAAAAAGGTGTGCTACGGTGGCATGCTAACGGGGAAAGGTGTGCTACGGTGGCATGCTAACGGTAAAGGTGTGCTCCGGTGGCATGTCAACGGGAAAAGGTGTGCTCCAATGGCATGCTAGCAAGAAAAGGTGTGCTCCGGTGGCATGCTAACGGTAAAGGTGTGCTCCGGTGACATGCTAACGGTGAAAGGTGTGCTCCCGTGGCATGCTAACGGGAAAAGGTGTGCTCCGCTGCCATGTCAATGGGAAAAGGGTGCTCCGATGGCATGCTAACGGGAAAAGGTGTGCTCCGGTGGCATGCTAATGGTAAAGGTGTGCTCCGGTGGCATGCTAACGGTCAAAGGTGTCCTCTGATGGCATGCTAACGGTAAAGGGTGTGCTCCGGTGGCATGCTAATGGTAAAGGTGTGCTTCGGTGGTATGCTAACAGGAAAAGGTGTGCTCCTGTGGCATGCTAACGGGGAAAGAAGTGCTCCGGTGGCATGCTAAACGGGAAAGGTGTCCTCCGTTGGCATGCTAAAGGGAGAAGGTGTGCTACAGTTGCATGCTAATGGGAAAAGGTGGGCTACAGTTGTATGCTAACGGGAAACAGTGTGCTACAGTTGCATGCTAACGGGAAAAGGTGTGCTACAGTTGCATGCTAATAGGAAAAGGTGGGCTACGGTGGCATGGTAACGGGAGAAGGAGTGCTCTGGTGGCATGCTAACGGTAAAACGTGTGCTCCGGTGGCATGCTAATGGTAAAGGTGTGCTCCGGTGGCATGCTAACGGGAAAAGGTGTGCTCCGGTGGGATGCTAACAGGGAAAGTTGTGCTCCGGTGGCATGCTAACGTGAGAAGGTGTGCTACTGTAGCATGCTAAAGGGAAAAGGTGTGCTCCGGTGGCATGCTAAAGGTAAAGGTGTGCTCTGGTGGCATGCTAACGGGAAAAGGTGTGGTACTGTGGCATGCTAACGGGAAAAGGTGTGCTACGGTGGCATGCTAAAGGGAAAAGGTGTTCTCCAGTGGATGATAATGGGGAAAGGTGTGTTCCGGTGGCATGCTAATGGGAGAAGGTGTGCTCCGGTGGCATGCTAACAGGAGAAAATGTGCTCCGGGGGCATGCTAACGGGAAAATGTGTGCTCCGATGGCATGCTAACAGGAAAAGGTGTGCTACGGTGACATGCTAGCGGGAAAAGATGTGCACCGGTGGCATGCTAAAGGAAAAAGGTGTGCTACAGCGGCATACTAACTGGAAAAGGTGTAATACTGTGGCATGCTCACGGTAAAGGTGTGCTCTGGTGGCATGCTTATGGTAAAAGGTGTGCTCCGGTGGCATACTAACGGTAAAAGTTGTGCTCCGGTGGCATGTTAACGGTAAAAGGTGTTTTCCGTTGGCATGCTAACGGTAAAAGGTGTGATACAGTGTCATGCTTAACGATACAAGGTGTGCTCCGGTGGCATGCTAACGGGAAAAGGTGTGCTCCAGTGGCATGCTAACACGGAAAGGTGTGATCCGGTGGCTTGCTAACGTGAGAAAGTGTGCTCCGGTGGCATGCTAACGAGAAGAGGAGCGCTACGGTGGCATGCTAACAGGAAAAGGTGTTCTCCGGTGGCATGCTAACGATACAAGGTGTGCTCCGGTGGCATGCTAACGGGAAAAGGGGTGCTCCGGTGGCATGCTAATACGGAAAGGTGTGCTCCGGTGGCATGCTAACGTGAGAAAGAGTGCTACGGTGGCATGCTAACGAGAAGAGGAGCGCTACGGTGGCATGCTAATGGGAAAAGGTGTGCCATGGTGGCATGCTAACAGTAAAAGGTGTTCTCCGGTGGCTTGCTTTTGGTAAAAGGTGTGCTCCGGTGGCATGCTAACGATACAAGATGTGCTCCGGTGGCATGCTAACGGGAAAAGGAGTAATACTGTGGCATGCTCACGGTAAAGGTGTGCTCTGGTGGCATGTTAATGGTAAAAGGTGTTCTCCGTTGGCATGCTAACGGTAAAAGGTGTGATACGTTGTCATGCTTAACGATACAAGGTGTGCTCCGGTGGCATGCTAACGGGAAAAGGTGTGCTCCAGTGGCATGCTAACAAGGAAAGGTGTGCTCCAGTGGCATGCTAACGTGGGAAAGTGTGCTACGGTGGCATGCTAACGAGAAGAGGAGCGCTACGGTGGCATGCTAACGGGAAAAGGTGTGCTCCGGTGGCATGCTAACGATACAAGGTGTGCTCCGGTGGCAAGATAACGGGAAAAGGTGTGCTCCGGTGGCATGCAAACACGGAAAGGTGTGCTCCGGTGGCATGCTAACGTGAGAAAGTGTGCTACGGTGGCATGCTAACGAGAAGAGGTGCGCTATGGTGGCATGCTAACGGGAAGAGGTGCGCTATGGTGGCATGCTAACAGTAAAAGGTGTGCTCCGGTGGCTTGCTTTCGGTAAAAGGTGTGCTCCGGTGGCTTGCTTTCAGTAAGAGGTGTGCTCCGGTGGCATGCTAACGATACAAGATGTGCTCCGGTGGCATGCTAACGGGAAAAGGTGTGCTCCGGTGGCATGCTAACAGGGAAAGGTGTGCTCCGGTGGCATACTAACGGTAAAAGGTGTGCTCCGGTGGCATGTTAACGGTAAAAGGTGTTCTCCGTTGGCATGCTAACGGTAAAAGGTGTGCTACGGTGGCATGCTAACGATACAAGGTGTGCTCTGGTGGCATGCTAACGGGAAAAGGTGTGCTCCGATGGCATGCTAACACGGAAAGGTGTGCTCCGGTGGCATGCTAACGTGAGAAAGTGTGCTACGGTGGCATGCTAATGAGAAGAGGTGCGCTACGGTGGCATGCTAACGGGAAAGGTGTGCTCCGGTGGCATGCTAACGATACAAGGTGTGCTCCGGTGGCATGCTAACGGGAAAAGGTGTGCTCCGGTGACATGCTAACACGGAAAGGTGTGCTCCGGTCGCATGCTAACGTAAGAAAGTGTGCTACAATGGCATGCTAACGAGAAGAGGTGCGCTACGGTGGCATGCAAACGGGAAAAGGTGTGCTATGGTGCCATGGTAACTGTAAAAGGTGTGCTCTGGTGGCTTCCTTTCGGTAAAATGTGTGCTCTGGTGGCATGCTAGCGATACAAGATGTGCTCCGGTGGCATGCTAATGGGAAAAGGTGTGCTCCGGTGGCATGCTAACAGGGAAAGGTGTGCTCCGGTGGCATGCTAACGGGAGAAGGTGTGCTACTGTGGCATGCTAACAAGAAAAGGTGTGCTACAGTGGCATGCTAACTGGAAAAGGTGTGCTATGATGGCATGCTAACGGGAGAAGGTGTGCTCCAGTGGCATGCTAACAGGAGAAAATGTGCTCCGGGGGCATGCTAACGGGAAAATGTGTGCTCCGGTTGCATGCTAACGGGAAAAGGTGTGCTCCGGTGACATGCTAGCGGGAAAAGGTGTGCACCGGTGGCATGCTAATGGAAAAAGGTGTGCTACAGCGGCATACTAATGGGAAAAGGTGTAATACTGTGGCATGCTCATGGTAAAGGTGTGCTCTGGTGGCATGCTGATGGTAAAAGGTGTGCTCCAGTGGCATACCAACGGTAAAAGGTGTGCTCCGGTGGCATGTTAACGGTAAAAGGTTTTCTCCGTTGGCATGCTAACGGTAAAAGGTGTGCAACGGTGGCATGCTAACGATACAAGGTGTGCTCTGGTGGCATGCTAACAGGAAAAGGTGTGCTCCGGTGGCATGCTAACACGGAAAGGTGTGCTCCGTTCGCATGCTAACGTAAGAAAGTGTGCTACAATGGCATGCTAACGAGAAGAGGTGCGCTACGGTGGCATGCAAACGGGAAAAGGTGTGCTATGGTGGCATGCTAACGGTAAAACGTGTGCTCTGCTGGCTTCCTTTCGGTAAAATGTGTGCTCTGGTGGCATGCTAGCGATACAAGATGTGCTCCGGTGGCATGCTAATGGGAAAAGGTGTGCTCCGGTGGCATGCTAACAGGGAAAGGTGTGCTCCGGTGGCATGCTAACGGAAGAAGGTGTGCTACTGTGGCATGCTAACAAGAAAAGGTGTGCTACAGTGGCATGCTAACTGGAAAAGGTGTGCTATGATGGCATGCTAATGGTAAAATGTGTGCTATGGTGGCATGCTAACGGTAAAAGGTGTGCAACGGTGGCATGATAACGGTAAAAGGTGTGCTCCGGTGGCATGCTAACGGGAAAAGGTGTGCAACGGTGGCATGCTAACAGGAAAAGGTGTGCTCCGGTGGCATGCTAACGGGAAAAGGTGTGCTCCGGTGGCATGCTAACGGGAAAAGGTGTGCTCCGGTGGCATGCTAACGGAAAAAGGTGTGCTCCGGTGGCATGCTGATGGTAAAAGGTGTGCTCCGGCGGCATGCTAACGGTAAAAGGTGTTCTCCGTTGGCATGCTAACAGTTAAACGTGTGCTCAGGTGGCACGCTAACGATGCAAGGTGTGCTCTTGTGGCATGCTAACGGGAAAAGGTGTACTCCGGTGGAATGCTGACAGGGAAAGTTGTGCTCCGGCGGCATGCTAACGTGAGAAGGTGTGCTACTGTAGCATGCTAACGGGAAAAGGTGTGCTCCAGTGGCATGCTAAAGGTAAAGGTGTGCTCTGGTGGCATGCTAACGGGAAAAGGTGTGGTACTGTGGCATGCTAACGGGAATAGATGTGCTACGGTGGCATGCTAAAGGGAAAAGGTGTTCTCCAGTGGATGCTAACGGGGAAAGGTGTGTTCCGGTGGCATGCTAATGGGAGAAGGTGTGCTCCGGTGGCATGCTAACAGGAGAAAATGTGCTCCGGGGGCATGCTAACGGGAAAATGTGTGCTCCGGTGGCATGCTGATGGTAAAAGGTGTGCTCTAGTGGCTTACTAATGGTAAAAGGTGTGCTCCGGTGGCATGTTAACGGTAAGAGGTGTTCTCCGTTGGCATGCTAACGGTAAAAGGTGTGCTACGGTGGCATGCTAACGATACAAGGTGTGCTCCGGTGGCAAGATAACGGAAAAAGGTGTGCTCGGGTGGCATGCAAACACGGAAAGGTGTGCTCCGGTGGCATGCTAACATGAGAAAGTGTGCTACGGTGGCATGCTAACGAGAAGAGGTGCGCTATGGTGGCATGCTAACGGGAAGAGGTGTGCTATGGTGGCATGCTAACAGTAAAAGGTGTGCTCCTGTGGCTTGCTTTCAGTAAAAGGTGTGCTCCGGTGGCATGCTAACGATACAAGATGTGCTCCGGTGGCATGCTAACGGGAAAAGGTGTGCTCCGGTGGCATGCTAACAGGGAAAGGGGTGCTCCGGTGGCATGCTAACGGGAGAAGGTGTCCTACTGTGGCATGCTAACAAGAAAAGGTGTGCTACAGTGGTATGCTAACGGGAAAAGGTGTGCTATCGTGGCAAGCTAACGGTAAAAGGTGTGCAACGGTGGCATGATAACGGAAAAAGGTGTGCTCCGGTGGCATGCTAACGGGAAAAGGTGTGCAACGGTGGCATGCTAACAGGAAAAGGTGTGCTCCGGTGGCATGCTAACGGGAAAAGGTGTGCTCCGGTGGCATGCTAACGGAAAAAAGTGTGCTCAGGTGGCATGCTAACGGGAAAAGCTGTGCTCCGGTGGCATGCCAATGGAAAAAGGTATGCTACGGTGGAGTGCTAATGGGAGAAGGTGTGCTCTGGTGGCATGCTAACGGTAAAAGGTGAGCTCCGGTGGCATGCTAACGGGAAAAGATGTGCTCCGGTGGCATGCTAACGGGAAAATGTGTGCTACGGTGGCATGCTCATGGTAAAAGGTGTGCTCCTGTGGCATGCTAACGGAAAAAGTGTGCTACGGTGGCATGCTAACGGGAGAACATGTGGTTCGGTGGCATGCTAACTGGAAAAGGTGTGCTCCGGTGGCATGCTAATGGGAGAAGGTGTGCTTCAGTGGCATGCTAACAGGAAAAGGTGTGCTCCGGTGACATGCTAACGGGAGATGGTGTGCTACGATTACATGCTGACGGTAAAAGGTGTGCTCCGGTGGCTTGCCAACAAGAGAAGGTGTGCTACGGTGGCATGCTAACGGCAAAAGGTTTGCTCCAGTGGCATGCTAACTGAAAAAGGTGTGCTACGATGGCATGCTAACGGGGAAAGGTGTGCTACGGTGGCATGCTAACGGTAAAGGTGTGCTCCGGTGGCATGTCAACGGGAAAAGGTGTGCTCCAATGGCATGCTAGCAAGAAAAGGTGTGCTCCGGTGGCATGCTAACGGTAAAGGTGTGCTCCGGTGACATGCTAACGGTGAAAGGTGTGCTCCCGTGGCATGCTAACGGGAAAAGGTGTGCTCCGCTGCCATGTCAATGGGAAAAGGGTGCTCCGATGGCATGCTAACGGGAAAATGTGTGCTCCGGTGGCATGCTAATGGTAAAGGTGTGCTCCGGTGGCATGCTAACGGTCAAAGGTGTCCTCTGATGGCATGCTAACGGTAAAGGGTGTGCTCCGGTGGCATGCTAATGGTAAAGGTGTGCTTCGGTGGTATGCTAACAGGAAAAGGTGTGCTCCTGTGGCATGCTAACGGGGAAAGAAGTGCTCCGGTGGCATGCTAAACGGGAAAGGTGTCCTCCGTTGGCATGCTAAAGGGAGAAGGTGTGCTACAGTTGCATGCTAATGGGAAAAGGTGGGCTACAGTTGTATGCTAACGGGAAACAGTGTGCTACAGTTGCATGCTAACGGGAAAAGGTGTGCTACAGTTGCATGCTAATAGGAAAAGGTGGGCTACGGTGGCATGGTAACGGGAGAAGGAGTGCTCTGGTGGCATGCTAACGGTAAAATGTGTGCTCCGGTGGCATGCTAATGGTAAAGGTGTGCTCCGGTGGCATGCTAACGGGAAAAGGTGTGCTCCGGTGGGATGCTAACAGGGAAAGTTGTGCTCCGGTGGCATGCTAACGTGAGAAGGTGTGCTACTGTAGCATGCTAAAGGGAAAAGGTGTGCTCCGGTGGCATGCTAAAGGTAAAGGTGTGCTCTGGTGGCATGCTAACGGGAAAAGGTGTGGTACTGTGGCATGCTAACGGGAAAAGGTGTGCTACGGTGGCATGCTAAAGGGAAAAGGTGTTCTCCAGTGGATGATAATGGGGAAAGGTGTGTTCCGGTGGCATGCTAATGGGAGAAGGTGTGCTCCGGTGGCATGCTAACAGGAGAAAATGTGCTCCGGGGGCATGCTAACGGGAAAATGTGTGCTCCGATGGCATGCTAACAGGAAAAGGTGTGCTACGGTGACATGCTAGCGGGAAAAGATGTGCACCGGTGGCATGCTAAAGGAAAAAGGTGTGCTACAGCGGCATACTAACTGGAAAAGGTGTAATACTGTGGCATGCTCACGGTAAAGGTGTGCTCTGGTGGCATGCTGATGGTAAAAGGTGTGCTCCGGTGGCATACTAACGGTAAAAGTTGTGCTCCGGTGGCATGTTAACGGTAAAAGGTGTTTTCCGTTGGCATGCTAACGGTAAAAGGTGTGATACAGTGTCATGCTTAACGATACAAGGTGTGCTCCGGTGGCATGCTAAACGGGAAAGGTGTCCTCCGTTGGCATGCTAAAGGGAGAAGGTGTGCTACAGTTGCATGCTAATGGGATTAGGTGGGCTACAGTTGTATGCTAACGGGAAACAGTGTGCTACAGTTGCATGCTAACGGGAAAAGGTGTGCTACAGTTGCATGCTAATAGGAAAAGGTGGGCTACGGTGGCATGGTAACGGGAGAAGGAGTGCTCTGGTGGCATGCTAACGGTAAAACGTGTGCTCCGGTGGCATGCTAATGGTAAAGGTGTGCTCCGGTGGCATACTAACGGGAAAAGGTGTGCTCCGGTGGGATGCTAACAGGGAAAGTTGTGCTCCGGTGGCATGCTAACGTGAGAAGGTGTGCTACTGTAGCATGCTAAAGGGAAAAGGTGT